>NC_143046.1:13065000-13070000 GCF_057628025.1 Oncorhynchus mykiss | reverse complement strand
CCATTTGTACATTGTTAAAACACTGTATATATATAATATGACATTTGTAATGTCTTTACTGTTTTGAAACCTCTGTATGTGTAATGTTTACTGTTAATTTTTATTGTTTATTTCACTTTATATATTCACTTTATATATTATCTACCTCACTTGCTTTGGCAATGTTAACACATGTTTCCCATGCCAATAAAGCCCTTGAATTGAAATGAATTGAATTGACAGAGAGAGAGAGAGAGAGAGAGAGAGAGAGAGAGAGAGAGAGAGAGAGAGAGAGACAGACAGACAGACAGACAGACAGACAGACGGACGGACGGACGGACGGACGGACGGACGGACGGACGGACGGACGGACGGACGGACGGACGGACAGACAGACAGACAGAGACAGGGACCCAGCTGAGACTCAGGGAACAGGGTATGGAGACTTTCGACATCAAAAACAATCACCCCTGTTCTCAACAAAAACAGAGCTAAAACTATTATACACACACACACACACACACACACACACACACACACACACACACACACACACACACACACACACACACAGCTTTAATCAATGTTTAAGTATTTATATTTCTAGGCCATTTGTGTCTCCATCACCTGTCTTAACCTGCTCTCTTCTTGTCTTTTTATCTCTCCTCCTCAAACTCACTTTCTCAGCCTCTCACTCATTCTCCCTCCCTCCGTCATTATTTCTTTATCTCTTTATGCTAACCGTGAGTGACAGCGATGATTCATGCCACAAGGTGCCCCAGACCAGATGTTCCCTGGTATTAACATGAACAGGTCTCAGGGGGAATGCCTGTGACCTCATGGTCCTAGCTACAGTAGCTTACCCTCCTTCCTCTCCACTGTCCTATACACCAAAACCCAGTGTTTTATATCACTTTATACTGACCATGAATGACAGAGATGACAAGGTGCCCGAGACCAGAAGTTCCCACCTCCTCTCACCAGCCGCCCTGGTGGTACCCATAAGCTAGCCTTCACCCACCTCCCCTCACTAGCCGCCCTGGTGGTCCCCATAACCTAGCCTTCACCCACCTCCCCTCACCAGCCGCCCTGGTGGTCCCCATAACCTAGCCTTCACCCACCTCCCCTCACCAGCCGTCCTGGTGGTCCCCATAACCTAGCCTTCACCCACCTCCCCTCACTAGCCGCCCTGGTCGTACCCATAACCTAGCCTTCACCAACCTCCCCTCACCAGCCGCCCTGGTGGTCCCCATAACCTAGCCTTCACCCACCTCCCCTCACTAGCCGCCCTGGTGGTCCCCATAACCTAGCCTTCACCCACCCCTCACCAGCCGCCCTGGTGGTACCCATAACCTAGCCTTCACCCACCTCCCCTCACTAGCCGCCCTGGTGGTCCCCATAACCTAGCCTTCACCCACCTCCCCTCACCAGCCGCCCTGGTGGTACCCATAACCTAGCCTTCACCCACCTCCCCTCACTAGCCGCCCTGGTGGTCCCCATAACCTAGCCTTCACCCACCTCCCCTCACTAGCCGCCCTGGTGGTCCCCATAACCTAGCCTTCACCCACCTCCCCTCACTAGCCGCCCTGGTGGTCCCCATAACCTAGCCTTGACCCACCTCCCCTCACTAGCCGCCCTGGTGGTCCCCATAACCTAGCCTTCACCTCTCCAACTATCCCGGCAACTTTCAGTACCTCTCACTGTGTTCTATGTCCTTGTTTCTGGGTAAATCTCTAAAGTCCTCCTTTGGTTCCTCTCTCCTCAGCACTTCCCTCACTTCCCTCTGAAGATCATCACTACCCCCTTTAGAGACAGAGACAGAGATGACAAGACGATAGGAATTGAGGAAGGATTTTGAGATTCTCTCCCTGTCCTAGCTTCCTTGTCTTGTTTCCCTGTTGATAACTAGAGTGCAGGCAGAAGGCAGCTGTCCCAATCATTTTCCTTATCCACAAGATGGAGAAGAGGAGAGGAGGAGAGGAGGAGAGGACACTGTGGGGCTGGATTTCCTGGAGTGTTTCCTGACACGATTAAAACAAAATGAGTTCCACATTCAGAGTAAAACATATAATTACACATTTTAATTAAAGCCTGAATGCTGAGTTACACATTCAGAGTAAAACATATAATTACGCATTTTAATTAAAGACTGAATACTGAGTTACACATTCAGAGTAAATGAATTAACATTTAAGAGATTAAATAAGACCATAAACTTAGATACAAAATACTCTTCATCCTAACCTTATATCCCAACACACACACACACAAAGATACAGACAGAGAGAGAGAGATGCCAGATTCTCAGCAGGCTCTGCTCACACTTACTGGCCTGAGGCTAAATCACACGACCAACAACATTGGACACTTTATGGAACAAAAAGCCTTCACTATCTCATCCTGGAATATCCAAGGCCTGAGGTCATCTGCCTTTATGGAACACAAAGCCTTCACTATCTAATTCTGGAATATCCAAGGCCTGAGGTCATCTGCCTTTGGCCCACAGAGCAGGAACCTGGACTTCACCAAAGAAATCAGAAATACAGACATTGTCATCCTACAAGAAACATGGTATAGAGGAGATGGACCCACTGGTTGCCCTTTAGGTTACAGAGAGCTGGTCATCCCATCCACCAAACTACCAGGTGTGAAACAGGGAAGGGACTCAGGGGGTATGCTAATATGGTAAAGAGCAGAGCTAACCTACTCTGTTAAATAAGTCAAAACAGGAACATTTTACATTTGGATAAAAATTCAAAAGGAAATTATCTCAAAAGAGAACAATTTCTTTCTATGTGCTTCCCAATAGAATCCCCATACTTTAATGAAGACAGCTTCTCCATCCTAGAGGGGGAGATCAATCATTTCTATGCCCAGAGACATGTACTAGTCTGTGGCGACTTAAATGCCAGAACCGGACAAGAACCTGACACCCTCAGCACACAAGGGGACAAACACCTGCCTGGAGGTGACAGCATTCCCTCCCCCATATGCCCCCTAGCCACAACTATGACAACATAACCAACAAAAACAGGTCACAACTCCTGCAGCTTGTTGGACGCTGGGTATGTACATAGTCAATGGTAGACTTCGAGGGGACTCCTATGGTAGGTACACCTATAGCTCATCTCTTGGCAGTAGTACTGTAGACTACTTTATCACTGACCTCAACCCAGAGTCTCTCAGAGCATTCACAGTCAGCCCACAGACACCCCTATCAGATCACAGCCAAATCACAGTCTACTTGAACAGAGCAATACTCATTCATGAGGCATCAAATCCAAAGGAACTGAATAATATTAAGAAATGCTATAGATGGAAGGAAAGTAGTGTGGAAACCTACCAAAAACAATAAGGCAACAACAAATTCAATCCCTTCTAGACAATATCCCGGACAAACCTCTCCACTGTCTCCACTGTAATAGTGAAGGTATAAACTTGGCAGCAGAAAACCTAAACAGTATATTTTACCTCTCAGCTTCCCTATCAAATCCAAAGATTAACAACAATGACAAATGGTTTGATGAAGAATGCAAAAACCTAAGAAAGAAATTGAGAAACCTGTCCAACCAAAAACATAGAGACCCAGAAAGCCTGAGCCTACGACTTCACTATGGTGAATCACTAAAACAATACAGAAATACACTACGGAAAAAGAAGGAACAGCACGTCAGAAATCAGCTCAATGTAATTGAAGAATCCACAGAATCTGTGAACAATCTGAGAGACAAGGCAAGAAGGGCCTTCTATGCCATCAAAAGGAACATAAATTCAATATGCCAATTACTTGAATCAGATATAGAGCCCATTGCCCTTTATGGTTGTGAGGTCTGGGGTCCGCTCACCAACCAAGAATTCGCAAAATGGGACAAACACCAAATTGAGACTCTGTATGCAGAATTCTGCAAAAATATCCTCAGTGTACAACGAAAAACACCAAATAATGCATGCAGAGCAGAATTAGGGCGAAACTCGCTAATTATCAAAATCCAGAAAAGAGCCTTTAAAATTCTACCATCACCTACAGATAAATGAACTTGGAAAAGAGCCCCCTAAGCAAGCTGGTCCTGGGGCTCTGTTCACAAACACAAACAGACCCCACAGAGCCCCAGGACAGCAACACAGTTAGACCCAACCAAATCATGAGAAAACAAAAACATAATTACTTGACACATTGGAAAGAATTTACAAAAAAACAGAGCAAAAAATAATACTATTTGGCCCTAAACAGAGAGTACACAGTGGCAGAATACCTGACCACTGTGACTGACCCAAAATTCAGATTCAGTGAGCATAGCCTTGCTATTGAGAAAGGCCGCCGAAGGCAGACCTGGCTATGTGCACATTGCCCATAAAATGAGGTGGAAACTGAACTGCACTTCCTAACCTCCTGCAAAATGTATGACCATATTAGAGAGACATATTTCCCTCAGATTACCAAGACCCACAAAGAATTTGAAAACAAATCCAATTTTGATTAACTCCCATATCTACTGGGTGAAATACCACAGTGTGACATCACAGCAGCAAGATGTGTGACCGGTTGCCACAAGAAAAGGGCAACCAGTGAAGAACAAACACCATTGTAAATACAACCCATAATTAAGTTAATTTATTTTTTTGTACTTTAACTATTTGCACATCATTACAACACTGTATATTGTCACACCCTGACCTTAGAGAGCCTTTTTATTTCTCTATTTGGTTAGGTCAGGTGTGATTTGGGTGGGCATTCTAGTTTATTTCTCTATTTGGGTAGATCAGGGTGTGATTTGGGTGGGCATTCTAGTTTATTTCTTTGTTGGCCGTGTATGGTTCCCAATCAGAGGCAGCTGTCTATCGTTGTCTCTGATTGGGAATCATACTTAGGCAGCCTTTTTCCCACTTGTGTTTGTGGGTAATTATTTATTTTCTGTGTGTGCCACCGGCGGGTCACGGTCGGTTTCTGTTGACCTGTTTTGTTTGTGAAGGTTTCACTTTATTAAAGATGTGGAATTTCATGCACGCTGCGTCTTGGCTCA
>NC_143046.1:12790000-12847500 GCF_057628025.1 Oncorhynchus mykiss | reverse complement strand
GATTTGACATAGTACAGAAAGTTGTTCTCCCTCAGAAGTAGTTTCAGACTGTTCAGATGCCTGTGTTGGCCCATCTCAGGGTCAACGTCCCAAATTGAATCCCATCCCCTACATAGTGCACTACTTTTGACCTGGGCCCTGGACAAAAGTAGTGCACTATATAAGGAATAGGGTGCACTTTGGGACATTCACATACACACTGTAGTGCAGATGTCCTCTGCTTCACCATACAGCTGTGAAGGTTTGATAATCATTATCATTCTTTCTTTCTTTTCTGGGAGTGAAAATGTTGTCCAGTGAATATGAGAGATGCTATTGTTCCTCCCTGCAAGGCTATCCTGTTCTCTCCCTTGGCTGCTGTGGTCTGATTAGAACCTTGGATCTGGGTCCAACTCGCTGCCCTGAGGGAATCCACCCCAATCCAGAACCATCCTCCCTCTGAGCCTTCTGGTATACTCTCTTTCTCTTTCTCGTTCTCTCTCTCGTTCTCTCTCTCTCTCTCTCACACACACACACACAGAGAGAGTGAGTGGTTGTGGCTAGGCTGGCTTGGCTGACGCCTGCGGAGAAGAGAGATCTTTACTGAGCATGCAGTGTCCATCTGTGGCTGAGCCTTTGTTATTGGGGGCAGCTGGCTGAGTGTGTGTGTGTGCGTGAAAAAGAGAGTGTGAGGGTGTGTGTGTTGCTGCGATGGGAGGAGGAACGAGGGAAGAATGAGCTCTCTGTGTGTGAGGGTCACAGAGAGACCTCACGACCAAGACTATACTCCCTCCCTCCCTCCCTCCCTCCCTGTTCCTCATTTGATAATGATTGAGGCAGGTCAATGTTATGTGTTTGTTGGTTTGGTGTGTGTGTGTGTGTGTGTGTGTGTGTGTGTGTGTGTGTGTGTGTGTGTGTGTGTGTGTGTGTGTGTGTGTGTGTGTGTGTGTGTGTGCGTGTGTACGTACTGTCAGTTTGGGATGAGATGAGTCACGCTGAATGGGATTTTCACTGCATGCCAACTAGAGTGAGTTAACAGAATCCTCTACCTCTGAGAGATAGATAGTGAGTTAACAGAATCCTCTACCTCTGAGAGATAGATAGTGAGTTAACAGAATCCTCTACCTCTGAGAGATAGTGAGTTAACAGAATCCTCTACCTTTGAGAGATAGATAGTGAGTTAACAGAAACCTCTACCTCTGAGAGATAGATAGTGAGTTAACAGAAACCTCTACCTCTGAGAGATAGATAGTGAGTTAACAGAATCCTCTACCTCTGAGAGATAGATAGTGAGTTAACAGAATCCTCTACCTCTGAGAGATAGATAGTGAGTTAACAGAATCCTCTACCTCTGAGAGATAGATAGTGAGTTAACAGAAACCTCTACCTCTGAGAGATAGAGGAAAATAAAGGGTCAGAGGTAGAGAGAAGGGGAGAAAGAAAGAGAGAGACAGAGGTTGAGGGAGAGAGGGACAGAGATATTGAGGGAGGGAGAGAGATGGGGAAAGAAAGAGAGAGACAGAGCTTGAGGGAGAGAGGGACAGAGATATTGAGGGAGGGAGAGAGAGATGGGGAAAGAGCGAGAGAGACAGAGCTTGAGGGAGAGAGGGACATAGATATTGAGGGAGGGAGAGAGAGATGGGGAAAGAAAGAGAGAGACAGAGCTTGAGGGAGGGAGAGAGAGAAAGATATTGAGGGAGGGAGAGAGAGACAGAGCTTGAGGGAGGGAGAGAGAGACAAAGATATTGAGGGAGGGAGAGAGAGACAGAGCTTGAGGGAGGGAGAGAGAGACAGATATTGAGGGAGGGAGAGAGAGAGAGATATTGAGGGAGGGAGAGAGAGACAGAGATATTGAGGGAGGGAGAGAGGGACAAAGATATTGAGGGAGGGAGAGAGAGACATAGATATTGAGGGAGGGAGAGAGAGACAGAGATATTGAGGGAGGGAGAGAGAGACAGAGAAATTGAGGGAGGGAGAGAAAGAGAGATATTGAGGGAGGGAGAGAGAGAGAGATATTGAGGGAGGGAGAGAGAGACAGAGATATTGAGGGACGGAGAGAGACAGGGATATTGAGGGAGGGAGAGAGAGACAGAGATATTGAGGGAGGGAGAGAAAGAGAGATATTGAGGGAGGAGAGAGGGACAAAGATATTGAGGGAGGGAGAGAGAGACAGAGATATTGAGGGAGGGAGAGAGAGACAGAGATATTGAGGGAGGGAGAGAGAGACAGAGATATTGAGGGAGGGAGAGAGAGACAGAGATATTGAGGGAGGGAGAGAAAGAGAGATATTGAGGGAGGGAGAGAGAGAGATATTGAGGGAGGGAGAGAGAGACAGAGATATTGAGGGAGGGAGAGAGAGACAGAGATTTTGAGGGAGGGAGAGAGATGGGGAAAGAAAGAGAGAGACAGAGCTTGAGGGACAGAGATATTGAGGGAGGGAGAGAGAGATGGGGAAAGAGCGAGAGAGACAGAGCTTGAGGGAGAGAGGGACATAGATATTGAGGGAGGGAGAGAGAGATGGGGAAAGAAAGAGAGAGACAGAGCTTGAGGGAGGGAGAGAGAGAAAGATATTGAGGGAGGGAGAGAGAGACAGAGCTTGAGGGAGGGAGAGAGAGACAAAGATATTGAGGGAGGGAGAGAGAGACAGAGCTTGAGGGAGGGAGAGAGAGACAGATATTGAGGGAGGGAGAGAGAGACAGAGATATTGAGGGAGGGAGAGAGAGACAGAGATATTGAGGGAGGGAGAGAGGGACAAAGATATTGAGGGAGGGAGAGAGAGACATAGATATTGAGGGAGGGAGAGAGAGACAGAGATATTGAGGGAGGGAGAGAGAGACAGAGAAATTGAGGGAGGGAGAGAAAGAGAGATATTGAGGGAGGAGAGAGGGACAAAGATATTGAGGGAGGGAGAGAGAGACAGGGATATTGAGGGAGGGAGAGAGAGACATAGATATTGAGGGAGGGAGAGAGAGACAGAGATATTGAGGGAGGGAGAGAGAGACAGAGAAATTGAGGGAGGGAGAGAAAGAGAGATATTGAGGGAGGAGAGAGGGACAAAGATATTGAGGGAGGGAGAGAGAGACAGAGATATTGAGGGAGGGAGAGAGAGACAGAGATATTGAGGGAGGGAGAGAGAGACAGAGATATTGAGGGAGGGAGAGAAAGAGGGATATTGAGGGAGGGAGAGAGAGAGAGATATTGAGGGAGGGAGAGAGAGACAGAGATATTGAGGGAGGGAGAGAGAGACAGAGATTTTGAGGGAGGGAGAGAGATGGGGAAAGAAAGAGAGACAGAGCTTGAGGGAGAGAGGGACAGAGATATTGAGGGAGGGAGAGAGAGATGGGGAAAGAGCGAGAGAGACAGAGCTTGAGGGAGAGAGGGACATAGATATTGAGGGAGGGAGAGAGAGATGGGGAAAGAAAGAGAGAGACAGAGCTTGAGGGAGGGAGAGAGAGAAAGATATTGAGGGAGGGAGAGAGAGAAAGATATTGAGGGAGGGAGAGAGAGACAGAGCTTGAGGGAGGGAGAGAGAGACAAAGATATTGAGGGAGGGAGAGAGAGACAGAGCTTGAGGGAGGGAGAGAGAGACAGATATTGAGGGAGGGAGAGAGAGACAGAGATATTGAGGGAGGGAGAGAGAGACAGAGAAATTGAGGGAGGGAGAGAAAGAGAGATATTGAGGGAGGGAGAGAGAGAGAGAGATATTGAGGGAGGGAGAGAGAGACAGAGATATTGAGGGAGGGAGAGAGAGACAGAGATATTGAGGGAGGGAGAGAGAGACAGAGATATTGAGGGAGGGAGAGAAAGAGAGATATTGAGGGAGGAGAGAGGGACAAAGATATTGAGGGAGGGAGAGAGAGACAGAGATATTGAGGGAGGGAGAGAGAGACAGAGATATTGAGGGAGGGAGAGAGAGACAGAGATATTGAGGGAGGGAGAGAGAGACAGAGATATTGAGGGAGGGAGAGAAAGAGAGATATTGAGGGAGGGAGAGAGAGAGAGATATTGAGGGAGGGAGAGAGAGACAGAGATATTGAGGGAGGGAGAGAGAGACAGAGATTTTGAGGGAGGGAGAGAAAGAGAGATATTGAGGGAGGGAGAGAGAGAGAGATATTGAGGGAGGGAGAGAGAGAGAGATATTGAGGGAGGGAGAGAGAGAGAGAGATATTGAGGGAGGGAGAGAGAGACAGAGATATTGAGGGAGGGAGAGAGAGACAGAGATATTGAGGGAGGGAGAGAAAGAGAGATATTGAGGGAGGGAGAGAGAGAGAGATATTGAGGGAGGGAGAGAGAGAGATATTGAGGGAGGGAGAGAGAGAGAGATATTGAGGGAGGGAGAGAGAGAGAGATATTGAGGGAGGGAGAGAGAGAGAGATATTGAGGGAGGGAGAGAGAGAGATATTAAGTGAGGGAGAGAGAGACAGAGATATTGAGGGAGGGAGAGAGAGAGAGACAGAGATATTGAGGGAGGGAGAGAGAGAGAGATATTGAGGGAGGGAGAGACACAGAGAGATATTCAGGGAGGGAGAGAGAGAGATATTGAGGGAGGGAGAGAGAGACATAGATATTGAGGGAGGGAGAGAGAGAGAGATATTGAGGGAGGGAGAGAGAGAGAGATATTGAGGGAGGGAGAGAGAGAGATATTGAGGGAGGGAGAGAGAGAGATATTGAGGGAGGGAGAGAGAGAGATATTGAGGGAGGGAGAGAGAGACAGAGATATTGAGGGAGGGAGAGAGAGACAGAGATATTGAGGGAGGGAGAGAAAGAGAGATATTGAGGGAGGGAGAGAGAGACAGAGATATTGAGGGAGGGAGAGAAAGAGAGATATTGAGAGAGGGAGAGAGAGACAGAGATATTGAGGGAGGGAGAGAGAGACAGAGATATTGAGGGAGGGAGAGAGAGACAGAGATATTGAGGGAGGGAGAGAGAGACAGAGATATTGAGGGAGGGAGAGAGAGAGAGATATTGAGGGAGGGAGAGAGAGACAGAGATATTGAGGGAGGGAGAGAGACAGAGATATTGAGGGAGGGAGAGAGAGACAGAGATATTGAGGGAGGGAGAGAGAGACAGAGATATTGAGGGAGGGAGAGAGAGACAGAGATATTGAGGGAGGGAGAGAGAGACAGAGAAATTGAGGGAGGGAGAGAAAGAGAGATATTGAGGGAGGGAGAGAGAGAGAGATATTGAGGGAGGGAGAGAGAGACAGAGATATTGAGGGAGGGAGAGAGACAGAGATATTGAGGGAGGGAGAGAGAGACAGAGATATTGAGGGAGGGAGAGAAAGAGAGATATTGAGGGAGGAGAGAGGGACAAAGATATTGAGGGAGGGAGAGAGAGACAGAGATATTGAGGGAGGGAGAGAGAGACAGAGATATTGAGGGAGGGAGAGAGAGACAGAGATATTGAGGGAGGGAGAGAGAGACAGAGATATTGAGGGAGGGAGAGAAAGAGAGATATTGAGGGAGGGAGAGAGAGAGATATTGAGGGAGGGAGAGAGAGACAGAGATATTGAGGGAGGGAGAGAGAGACAGAGATTTTGAGGGAGGGAGAGAGATGGGGAAAGAAAGAGAGAGACAGAGCTTGAGGGACAGAGATATTGAGGGAGGGAGAGAGAGATGGGGAAAGAGCGAGAGAGACAGAGCTTGAGGGAGAGAGGGACATAGATATTGAGGGAGGGAGAGAGAGATGGGGAAAGAAAGAGAGAGACAGAGCTTGAGGGAGGGAGAGAGAGAAAGATATTGAGGGAGGGAGAGAGAGACAGAGCTTGAGGGAGGGAGAGAGAGACAAAGATATTGAGGGAGGGAGAGAGAGACAGAGCTTGAGGGAGGGAGAGAGAGACAGATATTGAGGGAGGGAGAGAGAGACAGAGATATTGAGGGAGGGAGAGAGAGACAGAGATATTGAGGGAGGGAGAGAGGGACAAAGATATTGAGGGAGGGAGAGAGAGACATAGATATTGAGGGAGGGAGAGAGAGACAGAGATATTGAGGGAGGGAGAGAGAGACAGAGAAATTGAGGGAGGGAGAGAAAGAGAGATATTGAGGGAGGAGAGAGGGACAAAGATATTGAGGGAGGGAGAGAGAGACAGAGATATTGAGGGAGGGAGAGAGAGACATAGATATTGAGGGAGGGAGAGAGAGACAGAGATATTGAGGGAGGGAGAGAGAGACAGAGAAATTGAGGGAGGGAGAGAAAGAGAGATATTGAGGGAGGAGAGAGGGACAAAGATATTGAGGGAGGGAGAGAGAGACAGAGATATTGAGGGAGGGAGAGAGAGACAGAGATATTGAGGGAGGGAGAGAGAGACAGAGATATTGAGGGAGGGAGAGAAAGAGGGATATTGAGGGAGGGAGAGAGAGAGAGATATTGAGGGAGGGAGAGAGAGACAGAGATATTGAGGGAGGGAGAGAGAGACAGAGATTTTGAGGGAGGGAGAGAGATGGGGAAAGAAAGAGAGACAGAGCTTGAGGGAGAGAGGGACAGAGATATTGAGGGAGGGAGAGAGAGATGGGGAAAGAAAGAGAGAGACAGAGCTTGAGGGAGGGAGAGAGAGAAAGATATTGAGGGAGGGAGAGAGAGAAAGATATTGAGGGAGGGAGAGAGAGACAGAGCTTGAGGGAGGGAGAGAGAGACAAAGATATTGAGGGAGGGAGAGAGAGACAGAGCTTGAGGGAGGGAGAGAGAGACAGATATTGAGGGAGGGAGAGAGAGACAGAGATATTGAGGGAGGGAGAGAGAGACAGAGAAATTGAGGGAGGGAGAGAAAGAGAGATATTGAGGGAGGGAGAGAGAGAGAGATATTGAGGGAGGGAGAGAGAGACAGAGATATTGAGGGAGGGAGAGAGAGACAGAGATATTGAGGGAGGGAGAGAGAGACAGAGATATTGAGGGAGGGAGAGAAAGAGAGATATTGAGGGAGGAGAGAGGGACAAAGATATTGAGGGAGGGAGAGAGAGACAGAGATATTGAGGGAGGGAGAGAGAGACAGAGATATTGAGGGAGGGAGAGAGAGACAGAGATATTGAGGGAGGGAGAGAGAGACAGAGATATTGAGGGAGGGAGAGAAAGAGAGATATTGAGGGAGGGAGAGAGAGAGAAATATTGAGGGAGGGAGAGAGAGACAGAGATATTGAGGGAGGGAGAGAGAGACAGAGATTTTGAGGGAGGGAGAGAAAGAGAGATATTGAGGGAGGGAGAGAGAGAGAGATATTGAGGGAGGGAGAGAGAGAGAGATATTGAGGGAGGGAGAGAGAGAGAGAGATATTGAGGGAGGGAGAGAGAGACAGAGATATTGAGGGAGGGAGAGAGAGACAGAGATATTGAGGGAGGGAGAGAAAGAGAGATATTGAGGGAGGGAGAGAGAGAGAGATATTGAGGGAGGGAGAGAGAGAGATATTGAGGGAGGGAGAGAGAGAGAGAGATATTGAGGGAGGGAGAGAGAGAGAGATATTGAGGGAGGGAGAGAGAGAGAGATATTGAGGGAGGGAGAGAGAGAGATATTAAGTGAGTGACGGTCTGGGCTGTGTCTGTGACTGTCTGGGCTGTGTCTGTGACGGTCTGGGCTGTGACTGTGACTGTCTGGGCTGTGTCTGTGTCTGTGACGGTCTGGGCTGTGTCTGTGACTGTCTGGGCTGTGTCTGTGACTGTGTCTGTGTCTGTGACTGTCTGGGCTGTGTCTGTGACGGTCTGGGCTGTGTCTGTGACGGTCTGGGCTGTGTCTGTGACGGTCTGGGCTGTGTCTGTGACAGTCTGGGCTGTGTCTGTGACAGTCTGGGCTGTGTCTGTGACAGTCTGGGTGGGCTGTGTCCTTTGTGGTTCCGGGTGTTTATATGCTGTCAGGATGTTTACAGAGATTCAGGGTGTTTATAGAGCGTCAGGGTGTTTATAGAGCGTCAGGGTGTTTAGAGAGCGTCAGGGTGTTTATAGTCTGTCAGGGTGTTTATAGTCTGTCAGGGTGTTTATAGAGAGTCAGGGTGTTTATAGAGCGTCAGGGTGTTTATAGAGCGTCAGGGTGTTTATAGTCTGTCAGGGTGTTTATAGTCTGTCAGGGTGTTTATAGAGAGTCAGGGTGTTTATAGAGATTCAGGGTGTTTATAGAGCGTCAGGGTGTTTATAGAGCGTCAGGGTGTTTATAGAGCATCAGGGTGTTAATAGAGCGTCAGGGTGTTTATAGAGCGTCAGGATGTTAATATATTTTTTGAGAACTAGCACTAATAACAAAACAACACGGAAACTATGTAAGAAGAGCATAAAAATGTAAGAAAAACATTTATAAATAGAACAAATACTGCCAGGGATTACCTTTATGGTTCAGGTCTGTTTAGGGATTACCTTTATGGTTCAGGTCTGTTCAGGGATTACCTTTATGGTTCAGGTCTGTTTAGGGATTACCTTTATGGCTCAGGTCTGTTTAGGGATTACCTTTATGGTTCAGGGATTACCTTTATGGTTCAGGTCTGTTTAGGGATTACCTTTATGGTTCAGGGATTACCTTTATGGTTCAGGTCTGTTCAGGGATTACCTTTATGGCTCAGGTCTGTTCAGGGATTACCTTTATGGTTCAGGTCTGTTTAGGGATTACCTTTATGGTTCAGGTCTGTTCAGGGATTACCTTTATGGTTCAGGTCTGTTTAGGGATTACCTTTATGGCTCAGGTCTGTTTAGGGATTACCTTTATGGTTCAGGGATTACCTTTATGGTTCAGGTCTGTTTAGGGATTACCTTTATGGTTCAGGGATTACCTTTATGGTTCAGGTCTGTTCAGGGATTACCTTTATGGCTCAGGTCTGTTCAGGGATTACCTTTATGGTTCAGGTCTGTTTAGGGATTACCTTTATGGTTCAGGTCTGTTCAGGGATTACCTTTATGGTTCAGGTCTGTTTAGGGATTACCTTTATGGCTCAGGTCTGTTTAGGGATTACCTTTATGGTTCAGGGATTACCTTTATGGTTCAGGTCTGTTTAGGGATTACCTTTATGGTTCAGGGATTACCTTTATGGTTCAGGTCTGTTCAGGGATTACCTTTATGGCTCAGGTCTGTTCAGGGATTACCTTTATGGTTCAGGTCTGTTCAGGGATTACCTTTATAGTTCAGGTCTGTCCAGGGATTACCTTTATGGTTCAGGTCTGTTTAGGGATTACCTTTATGGCTCAGGTCTGTTCAGGGATTACCTTTATGGTTCAGGTCTGTTCAGGGATTACTTTTATGGTTCAGGTCTGTTCAGGGATTACCTTTATGGTTCAGGTCTGTTCAGGGATTACCTTTATGGTTCAGGGATTACCTTTATGGCTCAGGTCTGTTCAGGGATTACCTTTATGGTTCAGGTCTGTTCAGGGATTACCTTTATGGCTCAGGTCTGTTCAGGGATTACCTTTATGGTTCAGGTCTGTTCAGGGATTACCTTTATGGTTCAGGTCTTTTCAGGGATTACCTTTATGGTTCAGGGATTACCTTTATGGCTCAGGTCTGTTCAGGGATTACCTTTATGGTTCAGGTCTGTTCAGGGATTACCTTTATGGCTCAGGTCTGTTCAGGGATTACCTTTATGGTTCAGGTCTGTTCAGGGATTACCTTTATGGTTCAGGTCTTTTCAGGGATTACCTTTATGGTTCAGGGATTACCTTTATGGCTCAGGTCTGTTCAGGGATTACCCCTATGGTTCAGGTCTGTTCAGGGATTACCTTTATGGTTCAGGTCTGTTCAGGGATTACCTTTATGGTTCAGGTCTGTTCAGGGATTACCTTTATAGTTCAGGTCTGTTCAGGGATTACCTTTATGGCTCAGGTCTGTTCAGGGATTACCTTTATGGTTCAGGTCTGTTCAGGGATTACCTTTATGGCTCAGGTCTGTTCAGGGATTACCTTTATGGTTCAGGTCTGTTCAGGGATTACCTTTATGGCTCAGGTCTGTTCAGGGATTACCTTTATGGTTCAGGTCTGTTCAGGGATTACCTTTATGGCTCAGGTCTGTTCAGGGATTACCTTTATGGTTCAGGTCTGTTTAGGGATTACCTTTATGGCTCAGGTCTGTTCAGGGATTACCTTTATGGTTCAGGTCTGTTCAGGGATTACTTTTATGGTTCAGGTCTGTTCAGGGATTACCTTTATGGTTCAGGTCTGTTCAAGGATTACCTTTATGGTTCAGGTCTTTTCAGGGATTACCTTTATGGTTCAGGTCTGTTCAGGGATTACCTTTATGGCTCAGGTCTGTTCAGGGATTACCTTTATGGTTCAGGTCTGTTCAGGGATTACCTTTATGGTTCAGGTCTGTTCAGGGATTACCTTTATGGTTCAGGTCTGTTTCAGAATTACCTTTATGGTTCAGGTCTGTTCAGGGATTACCTTTATGGCTCAGGTCTGTTCAGGGATTACCTTTATGGTTCAGGTCTGTTCAGGGATTACCTTTATGGCTCAGGTCTGTTCAGGGATTACCTTTATGGCTCAGGTCTGTTCAGGGATTACCTTTATGGCTCAGGTCTGTTCAGGGATTACCTTTATGGTTCAGGTCTTTTCAGGGATTACCTTTATGGTTCAGGGATTACCTTTATGGCTCAGGTCTGTTCAGGGATTACCTTTATGGTTCAGGTCTGTTCAGGGATTACCTTTATGGCTCAGGTCTGTTCAGGGATTACCTTTATGGTTCAGGTCTGTTCAGGGATTACCTTTATGGTTCAGGTCTTTTCAGGGATTACCTTTATGGTTCAGGGATTACCTTTATGGCTCAGGTCTGTTCAGGGATTACCTTTATGGCTCAGGTCTGTTCAGGGATTACCTTTATGGCTCAGGTCTGTTCAGGGATTACCTTTATGGCTCAGGTCTGTTCAGGGATTACCTTTATGGCTCAGGTCTGTTTAGGGACTACCTTTAGAAAGGGTTTCCATGTATTGAATTGTACAACTGGGCTGACACATTGGCATAGTAGATAATAGCAGTGAAGTGATAATTGGTGACAAAACACTTTTCATGGACTGATAGTTACTGGAGCTGTTAGAGAGGAGAATATGGTATGTGTGTGTGTGTGTGTGTGTGTGTGTGTGTGTGTGTGTAGTTGGCCGGTTCCTTTAGTTGGCCGGTTCCTGTAGTTTTCCGGTTCCTGCAGTTGGCCTGTTCCTGCAGTTGGCCAGTTCCTGCAGTTGGCCTGTTCCTGCAGTTGGCCTGTTCCTGCAGTTGGCCTGTTCCTGCAGTTGTCCGGTTCCTGCAGTTGGCCGGTTCCTGCAGTTGGCCTGTTCCTGCAGTTGGCCTGTTCCTGCAGTTGGCCTGTTCCTGCAGTTGGCCTGTTCCTGCAGTTGGCCTGTTCCTGCAGTTGGCCGGTTCCTTTAGATAGCAGGTTCCTGTCGTTGGCCTGTTCCTGTCGTTGGCACGTTCCTGTAGTTGGCACGTTCCTGTAGTTGGCACGTTCCTGTAGTTGGCACGTTCCTGTAGTTGGCACGTTCCTGTAGTTGGCACATTCCTGTAGTTGGCACATTCCTGTAGTTGGCACGCTCCTGTAGTTGGCACGCTCCTGTAGTTGGCAAGTTCCTGTAGTTGGCAAGTTCCTTTAGTTGGCAAGGTCCTGTAGGTGCAGGCTAATTGGTCTGTCTGAACAATGCTAATGAATTCTAATTGATATATGGACTGCTTCACAGGCTGAGATTCAGGCTGAGACAGGGTTGATGTGTGAGAGAGTGGGAGAGTGAGAGAGTGAGAGAGTGAGAGAGAGAGAATCCCCATACTTTAATGAAGACAGCTTCTCCATCCTAGAGGGGGAGATCAACCATTTTCACTCTATTCAATTAGTCAAAACAGGAACATTTTACATCTGTCTAGAAAAGAATAAGGAAATGATCTCAACAGAGAAAAATGTCCTCATGTGTGCTACCTATATCTCCCCAATAGAATCTGTAGTTCATTTTGTTTTCAGGACTTTTAATGTTGTTTCTAATGCCTTCTGTTTTTCCTCAGCTGTTTATCTGCTTGATTGAGAATTCATTGATACTGTAGACTTGAGTAAGGTAATGAATGATATATGTAATATGCAATTGTTGCATTTCACTTCAGTTATTCAGTAGTACTTGGAAACTAAACGTTATTGCCACACTCACACACACACCTATTCACATCTGAGTCACAGTGTAGCAATCACTAGGCAACCAACTGTCTACAGTAGCAAACAGAGTTGTTATCAATCACTAGGCAACCAACTGTCTACAGTAGGAAACAAAGTTGTTATCAATCACTAGGCAACCAACTGTCTACAGTAGGAAACAGAGTTGTTATCAATCACTAGGCAACCAACTGTCTACAGTAGGAAACAGAGTTGTTATCAATCACTAGGCAACCAACTGTCTACAGTAGGAAACAAAGTTGTTATCAATCACTAGGCAACCAACTGTCTACAGTAGGAAACAGAGTTGTTATCAATCACTAGGCAACCAACTGTCTACAGTAGGAAACAAAGTTGTTATCAATCACTAGGCAACCAACTGTCTACAGTAGGAAACAGAGTTGTTATCAATCACTAGGCAACCAACTGTCTACAGTAGGAAACAGAGTTGTTATCAATCACTAGGCAACCAACTGTCTACAGTAGGAAACAAAGTTGTTATCAATCACTAGGCAACCAACTGTCTCCTAACCTGCTATGTTAATTCTCCTAACCTGCTGCGTTAATTCTCCTAACCTGCTGCGTTAATTCTCCTAACCTGCTGCGTTAATTCTCCTAACCTGCTACATGAATTCTCCTAACCTGCTGCGTTAATTCTCCTAACCTGCTGCGTTAATTCTCCTAACCTGCTGCGTTAATTCTCCTAACCTGCTGCGTTAATTCTCCTAACCTGCTGCATGAATTCTCCTAACCTGCTGCGTTAATTCTCCTAACCTGCTACATGAATTTTCCTAACCTGCTGCGTTAATTCTCCTAACCTGCTGCATGAATTCTCCTAACCTGCTGCGTTAATTCTCCTAACCTGCTACATGAATTTTCCTAACCTGCTGCGTTAATTCTCCTAACCTGCTATGTTAATTCTCCTAACCTGCTGCGTTAATTCTCCTAACCTGCTGCGTTAATTCTCCTAACCTGCTGCGTTAATTCTCCTAACCTGCTACATGAATTCTCCTAACCTGCTGCGTTTATTCTCCTAACCTGCTGCGTTTATTCTCCTAACCTGCTGCGTTTATTCTCCTAACCTGCTGCGTTTATTCTCCTAACCTGCTGCGTTAATTCTCCTAACCTGCTACATGAATTCTCCTAACCTGCTGCGTTAATTCTCCTAACCTGCTGCGTTAATTCTCCTAACCTGCTACATGAATTCTCCTAACCTGCTGCGTTAATTCTCCTAACCTGCTGCGTTAATTCTCCTAACCTGCTGCGTTAATTCTCCTAACCTGCTGCGTTAATTCTCCTAACCTGCTGCGTTAATTCTCCTAACCTGCTACATGAATTCTCCTAACCTGCTGCGTTAATTCTCCTAACCTGCTACATGAATTCTCCTAACCTGCTGCGTTAATTCTCCTAACCTGCTGCGTTAATTCTCCTAACCTGCTACATGAATTCTCCTAACCTGCTGCGTTAATTCTCCTAACCTGCTATGTTAATTCTCCTAACCTGCTATGTGAATTCTCCTAACCTGCTGCGTTAATTCTCCTAACCTGCTGCGCTAATTCTCCTAACCTGCTGCGTTAATTCTCCTAACCTGCTGCGTTAATTCTCCTAACCTGCTGCGCTAATTCTCCTAACCTGCTGCGCTAATTCTCCTAACCTGCTGCGTTAACTCTCCTAACCTGCTGCGTTAACTCTCCTAACCTGCTGCGTTAATTCTCCTAACCTACTGCGTTAATTCCATATGACCTTTCATGTTGGTATAAAGCACATGGTTCTACTTTACAGGCTAATTTCTATTCTGTTAGGATGAATGACAGTAATGTAAATGTGATTTTGAGTACCGTGGGAGGATGCCCTAATGCTATACACACACAATGCATATGGATTGTCAGGTAAATTAAAATCTTGCCGGTCATTACGTTTGGCGCCAAATTTTCCAAACGGAAACCCTGGTACACGCACTTGTGTGTGAAAGAATGAATGAATGAAGGAAGGAAGGGTGAAAAGGGGGGGCGCAGGACGAAGGAGAAAGAAAGCGAGAGAGGGGGTAGAGAGGGGTGGTCAGCTTCAAAGCCTCATGTTGCTATGGTAACTTGTTTATTCCTCACGGGTGCATCTTGAAGATCCTATTAGCGACTGATGGAGTCATTAACACAGAGTGCACTCTGATCATTATATCATCTCATTACATTAACACAGAGTCCACTCTGATCACTTAATCATCTCATTACATTAACACAGAGTCCACTCTGATCATTATATCATCTCATTACATTAACACAGAGTCCATTCTGATCATTTTAACTCATTTAGGATTTATCCTTTCTATTCCTCCCACTCCTAGTACATGAAGACATCTAGTAATGCCTCTATCCAAATAGAATAGGAATGAAGGCTGGGAATCTCTTCTCTCTCTGTTTCTCTCTCTGACAGGGAGTCGTTTAGAAGTCTAATGAGCTGAGTGATGATAGAATGTACATAAGGTGGCAGGGAGTACACACTCAGAGGGGGGGGGGGGGTGGAGAGAGAGGGGGGTGGAAAGGAGAGAGGGGGAGTGGAGAGAGAGAGGGGGTGGAGAGAGAGAGGGGGGTGGAGAGAGAGGGTGGGTGGAGAGAGAGAGGGGGTGGAAAGAGAGAGGGGGTGGAAAGAGAGGGGGGTGGAAAGAGAGGGGGGTGGAAAGGAGAGAGAGGTGGGAGGTGGAGAGAGAGAGGTTGGATTGGGAGAGAGAGAGGGGGATGGGGAAAGAGGGGGTGGAAAGAGAGGGGGGGATGGGGAGACAATAATGGTGTTCCAAAAATGTCCAGTTGCCAGGACCACAAATACAAATTCCATCTAGACACCGTTGCCCTAGAGCACACAAAAAACTATACATACCTCGGCCTAAACATCAGCGCCACAGGTAACTTCCACAAAGCTGTGAACGATCTGAGAGACAAGGCAAGAAGGGCGGGCATACTATGCCGTCAAAAGGAACATAAAATTCAACATACCAATTAGGATCTGGCTAAAAATACTTAAATCAGTTATAAAACCCATTGCCCTTCATGGTTGTGAGGTCTGGGGTCCACTCACCAACCAAGAATTCACAACATGGGACAAACACCAAATTGAGACTCTGCATGCAGAATTATGGAAAATGATGCATGCAGAGCAGAATCAGGCCGATACCCACTAATTATCAATATCCATAAAAGAGACGTTAAATTCTACAGCGATTCCCAAACCTTCCATAACAAAGCCATCACCTACAGAGAGATGAACCTGGAGAAGAGTCCCCTAAGCTAGCTGGTCCTGGGGCTCTATTCACAAACACAGAGCCCCAGGACAGTGACCTGTTGCCACAAGAAAAGGGCAACCAGTGAAGAACAAACACCATTGTAAATACAACCCATATTTATGTTTATTTATTTTCCCTTTTGTACTTTAACCATTTGCACATCGTTACAACACTGTATATATTCATAATATTACATTTGTAATGACTTGAATCTTTTGGAACTCCTAGTGTAATGTTTACCATTCATTTTTATTGTTTATTTCACTTTTGTATATTATCTACCTCACTTGCTTTGGCAATGTTAACACATGTTTCCCATGCCAATAAAGCCCCATGAATTGAATTGAGACAGACTGATAGAGAGAGAGAGGTCATGATCAGATGAGCTCCTGCATTTTTCAGCATGTTCTTAATAAAAAGATAGATTTAGAGTTAGATAAAATTAGATTTTTTTGCCAGGAACATACACAGGATGTTACACCCTCTGCAACATA
Source organism: Oncorhynchus mykiss (assembly GCF_057628025.1). Taxonomy (NCBI): domain Eukaryota; kingdom Metazoa; phylum Chordata; class Actinopteri; order Salmoniformes; family Salmonidae; genus Oncorhynchus; species Oncorhynchus mykiss. The sequence continues at coordinate 12,831,671 of NC_143046.1, read as the reverse complement.
ACCAACCTTAACTCCAAATCAAAACTCAAAACCTACATTCTGATTTTGGACATAATTATGGAATCACCTGGAAGGCTTACAACTACCAAAGATGATTATTCCAACGCTATACAGCAAATGCTCTGGAAAACAACAGAAACCTGAAAACACCATCCAACCTAGAACTGAGTGAGTAATGTTTAGTCTGAAGCTATATTTTATTTCCAAAAGCCAAGACGAAAAATACATGACATTACTTTATAAGGACTGAATACTAAAGTAAGGCTGCTAAGCTTGATACAACTTCAATTAGCACTGATGTTTCAAGTGAGAGGTGTCAAAAGTCCTTCAGCCCAACAATGGCAGGAGAGTCGAACAGTCTACTCCAACCAAATGGAGAGGCCTTAGAAGCTGCCTCCCGCTGTTCAGAGGTAATTAAAATATAGTACCCTGTGTATGTAAAGAATGACAAGGCAAGAAAAGATCACAAAATGAAGCTCCTTATGGAAAATCAAGAGACACTTTTCGCTAACTATTATAAAAATGAAAACATCAGCAACCTCATCTTCCACACAGACCATCCCCTGGCATGGCACAGTGCTATATTAGCACACTACCCCTCTTAAGAGAGGGGGTGTTAACAAGGGGTGGAAACTCAGGATACTAGACAATGAGGACTCTGAGTCAGCTAATATAAACCTCTATAAGTCCGGAACAATAATGGTACAGGGCAACCCCAAACAGTTTCAGCTGGACTTTCACCTAATCAAAGAATTAGCCCAGCAGGAGAAGCTCTCCCTTGAGAAAGATACCCCCACCCCGAGTGGGTCAGACCAGACCTCTTCACTATATAACCCCACAGACGAGCCACCCCCAGCGGAAAGTCAACCTCCCAGCACAGAGTACTACCCTCTCATTGGAATGAAGGATAAATTACTCAGCCGGAGGTAAGGCAGGTGGAGCTGGAACAGCAGGATATTACACTCCAGTCAGCACAGACCCAGACAACAGTCCAGCATAACAAAACCCCCTTCACCAGACGCAGACAACAGTCCAGCATAACACCACCCCTTAACCAGACCCAGACAACAGTCCAGCATAACAAAACCCCCTTAACCAGACTCGGAGAGCTGGAGGTGGAGAGACATATCTGCACTCTGGAACGGTGAGACAACTTCAACAATATAAAAAGCAAGAGCAGGAGAAGAACAGAGCACTAGAGGAGAGGATCAGACTGCTGGGGGAGAGGGTGAGGGGGATGGCGTGTGACAGAGAACAACCTACTAGAGAGGTGGCCACCCCCGCAGAGAAGGCAACAAAACAGTCCACACCAGACCCTGACCATAGCGTCAACATCACAGCAGAACAGACAAATGAAGAAGACCAAGCCCAGTGGATCTCACCCCCTCTGAGCACCCCCCCTGTCAGCCACCCTGATAGCCCTCCTGACAACACCCCACACCGACTGAGGACATACACAATACACAGATTGTACTCCTTATGGACTCAAATGGGAAATATATAGAAGAAAAAAACTTTTTCCCCAAACACAGTGTGTCTAAACTCTGGTGTCAAAACACCCAGCGCACCCTCGACCTTCTGTCTGAGGACCAACTGGGTTCACCCAGCCACATAATAATACACACAGGCACAAACGACCTGAGAACACAGCAGGAAATGGTGGCCATTGCACTAAAGGGAGTGATTGAAAAAGCTTCTTCTACTTTTCCCAACGCACAAGTGGTTATCTCCACCCTCCACCACGAAAAGACTTCCACCCTGCCACAATACAGCGGGTAAATGCAAGTATTTCCCGTGACTGTGCCTCAAAACCAAATGTTTTCCTGGCCCACCACTCCACTCTGGACTTAACGACCAGGTCCACCTATACAAGGCAGCAGTGCCCACCTTTGCCCGAACTCTAAAGGACATTGCTCTCAAACGTAGCCCCAACACTTCACACAGGAGCAACAGATCAATAGACACCCCGCCCAGACCAGCGAGACACTCTCTCAGACCTGAGAGAAATTGCTGCACTGAAAGTAAAGGGGCTGAATAATTTTGCACACCCAATTTTTCCGTTTTTGATTTGTTAAAAAAGTTTGAAATATCCAATAAATGTCATTCCACTTCGTGATTGTGTCCCACTTGTTGTTGATTCTTCACAAAAAAATACAGTTTTACATCTTTATGTTTGAAGCCTGAAATGTGGCAAAAGGTCGCAAAGTTCAAGGGGGCCGAATACTTTCGCAAGGCACTGTAAGTGGTCTGTTGTACGGTCATTTGGTAAAAAGCTCATTTGACATTTGCTCAGTACATTGTTTTCACTGAAGAAATGTACGAGTCTGCTGTAAATGATAATACAGAGGATTTTCCAAAGGTTTCTGTTGACGCATATCCCATGGTAGTTATTAGGGTCAAATTTGTCTCCACTTTTGTGGATTGGGTCAGTCCTTGGTTCCAAATATTGGGGAAGATGCCAGAGTTAAGGATGATGTTAACCTCTCTGGGAAATTCGGGACGGTAGCTTCCCACCTCAACAACAGCCAGTGAAAGTGCAGGGCGCCAAATTCAAAACAACAGAAATCCCATAATTAAAATTAAACATACAAGTATTTCACACCATTTTAAAGATAAACTTGTTGTAAATCCAACCACAGTGTCCGATTTCAAAAAGGCTTTATGACGAAAGCACACCAAACGATTATGTTAGGTCAGTACCTAGTCACAGAAAAACACGTTCATTTTTCCAGCCAAAGAGAGCAGTCACAAAAAGCAGAAATAGAGATAAAATTAATCACTAACCTTTGATGATCTTCATCAGATGACACTCATAGGACTTCGTGTTACACAATACATGTATGTTTTGTTCGATGAAGTTCATATTTATATCCAAAAATCTCAGTTTACATTGGCTCGTTACGTTCAGTAGTTCCAAAACATGCCGTGATTTTGCAGAGAGCCACATCAATTTACAGAAATACTCATAATAAACATTGCTAAAAGATACAAGTGTTATGCATGGAATTTTAGATCCACTTTACCTTAATGCAACCGCTCTGTCAGATTTCAAAATAGCTTTACTGAAAAAGCACACCATGCAATAATCGGAGTACAGCGCTCAGACAACAAAACAAGCCATACAGATATCCGCCATGTTGTGGAGTCAACAAAGTCAGAAATAGCGTTATAAATGTTCACTTACCTTTGATGATCTTCATCAGAATGCACTCCCAGGAATTCCAGTTCCACAATAAATGTTTGATTTGATTTGTTCCATCATTTATGTCCAAATACCTCCTTTTTGTTTGCGCGTTTAGTACACAATCCAAACTCACGACGCGCGGGCAAGTCCAGGTGAAAGTTCTGACAAAAAGTCATATTACAGTTCGTAGAAATATGTCAAACAAAGTATAGAATCAATCTTTAGGATGTTTCTAACATAAATCTTCAATAACGTTCCAACCAGATAATTCCTTTGTCTGTAGAAATGCGATGGAACGCAGCTACCTCTCACGTGAGCGCGCGTGATCAGCTCATGCCACTCTGGCAGACCTGACTCATTCAGCTCCCATTCCCCCCTCCTTCACAGTAGAAGCATCAAACACGGTTCTAAAGACTGTTGAGTTCTAGTGGAAGCCTTGGGAAGTGCATAATGACCCCATAGACACTGTATATTCGATAGGCAATGATTTGAAAAATTACAAACCTCAGATTTCCCACTTCCTGGTTGGATTTTTTCTCAGGTTTTTGCCTGCCATTTGAGTTCTGTTATACTCACAGACATCATTCAAACAGTATTAGAAACTTCAGAGTGTTTTCTATCTAAATCAATACTAATAATATGCATATATTAGCAACTGGGCCTGAGTAGCAGGCAGTTTACTCTGGGCACCTTATTCATCCAAGCTACTCAATACTGCCCCCCAGTCCCAAATAACTTTTAAGCCCCACCCTCTTCAACATATATCAAGGAATTGGCGAGGGCACTAGAACAGTCTGCAGCACCCGGCCTCACCCTACTAGAATCTGAAGTCAAATGTCTACTGTTTGCTGATGATCTGGTGCTTCTGTCACCAACCAAGTAGGGAGCAGCACCTAGATATTCTGCACAGATTCTGCCAGACCTAGGCCCTGACAGTAAATCTCAGTAAGACCAAAATAATGGTGTTCCAAAAAAGGTCCAGTCGCCAGGACCACAAATACAAATTCCATCTAGACACTGTTGCCCTAGAGCACACACAGGGGGGAGAGGTGGGGGAGAGAGTAAGAAGGCGGGGGGGAAGAGAGAGAGAGGGGGGGAGGTGGGGGAGAGAGAGAGAGGGGAGAGGGAGGGGAGAGGAGAGGGTAGGGAGAGAGAGGGTGGGAGGGAGAGCGAGAGGGGGGAAGAGAGAGAGAGAGGGAGGGGGGAGAGCGAGAGGGGGGAGAGAGAGAGGGGAGAGGGTGGGGAGAGAGAGAGGGGAGAGGGTGGGGAGAGAGAGAGAGGGGGAGAGGTGGGGGAGAGAGGGGGGGGTGGGGGAGAGAGCGAGAGGGGGGAGAGGGGGGAGAGGGGGGGAAGAGAGAGGGAGAGGGAGGGGAGGGGAGAGGGTGGGGAGAGAGAGAGAGGTGGGGGATTCCATCTAGACACTGTTGCCCTAGAGCACACACAGGGGGGAGAGGTGGGGGAGAGAGCAAGAAGGCGGGGGGGAAGAGAGAGAGAAGGGGGGAGGTGGGGGAGAGAGAGCGAGAGAGAGGGGAGAGGGAGGGGAGAGGAGAGGGTAGGGAGAGAGAGGGTGGGAGAGCGAGAGGGGGGAAGAGAGAGCGAGAGGGGGGGAAGAGAGAGAGAGAGAGGGGAGAGGGAGGGGGGAGAGAGGGAGAGGGAGGGGGTGGGGAGAGAAAGCGTGTCTCTGTATCCCCTGATGTCCTGTTAAACCATGAAGGATCAGTATAAACAACAAATGCTTCTCGCTCCTCTAAATCCACAAATCTGCTTCCATGGTCAGATCTCATCTACTGATAGTAACGCTACTGCCCGTGACCACACACACACACACACACACACACACACACACACACACACACACACGGTGCGTCAGGCTGTCTGGTTTAATGTGCTGGCTAACTGTGACTGTACTCTGTTGACATTATAAACCCAAATAGAGTCCAGAACAATGGCTCAGTCTGTCTGACCCGAGCAGACAGCACTCTCAGCTCTTTACTCTTTATCACGGGGTCAAAGTAAGGGTCCAGGCTTTTCAAATGACAGATTGTGTTATCAACATTTTGCCATTCCCCTCTCCTCTCTGGTTCTAATGCTTGCTATACCGTACATTCCCCTCTCCTCTCTGGTTCTAATGCTTGCTATACCGTACATTCCCCTCTCCTCTCTGGTTCTAATGCTTGCTATACCGTACATTCCCCCAGAATCCTGACATCGTCATGAGAAAAAATTTTTTTCATTTTAGAGGTCGGTCCAACATGAGCGTCCTGACAGTGACTGTGTTCCTATTCCCTATGTAGTGCACTACTTTAGACCAGGGCCCTATTCCCTATGTAGTGCACTACTTTTGACCAGGTCCCATGGGCCATTCTTCATCATGTGGACAACTACAAATACTTAGGTGTCTGGTTAGACTGTAAACTCTCCTTCCAGACCCATGGCTTCCTATTTTGCAACAAAGCATTCTTCACTCATGCTGCCAAACATACCCTTGTAAAACTGACCATCCTACCAATCCTCGACTTTGGCGATGTCATTTACAAAATAGCCTCCAATACCCTACTCAACAAATTGGATGCAGTCTGTCACAGTGCAATCCGTTTTGTCACCAAAGCCCCATATACTACCCACCATTGTGACCTGTACGCTCTCGTTGGCTGGCCCTCGCTTCATACTCGTCGCCAAACCCACTGGCTCCATGTCATCTACAAGACCCTGCTAGGTAAAGTGCCCCCTTATCTCAGCTCGCTGGTCACCATAGCATCTCCCACCTGTAGCACACGCTCCAGCAGGTATATCTCTCTAGTCACCCCCAAAACCAATTCTTTCTTTGGCCGCCTCTCTTTCCAGTTCTCTGCTGCCAATGACTGGAACGAACTACAAAAATCCCTGAAACTGGAAACACTTATCTCCCTCACTAGCTTTAAGCACCAACTGTCAGAGCAGCTCACAGATTACTGCACCTGTACATAGCCCACCTATAATTTAGCCCAAACAACTACCTCTTTCCCAACTGTATTTAATTTATTTATTTAGCTCCTTTGCACCCCATTATTTGTATTTCTACTTTGCACATTCTTCCATTGCAAAACTACCATTCCAGTGTTTTACTTGCTATATTGTATTTACTTTGCCACCATGGCCCTTTTTTTGCCTTTACCTCCCTTATCTCACCTAATTTGCTCTCATCGTATATAGACTTGTTTATACTGTATTATTGACTGTATGTTTGTTTTACTCCATGTGTAACTCTGTGTCGTTGTATCTGTCGAACTGCTTTGCTTTATCTTGGCCAGGTCGCAATTGTAAATGAGAACTTGTTCTCAACTTGCCTACCTGGTTAAATAAAGGTAAAATAAATAAATAAAAATTAGAACAGGTACCATGTGGAGGCCTTTACAGACATCATGTCAAACTTCATTAGAACAGGTACCTTGTGGAGGCCTTTACAGACATCATGTCAAACTTCATTAGTCACATGCACCGAATACAACATGTGTAGGTAGACCTTACTGTGAAATACTTACAAGCCCTTTAACCAACAATGCACTTCAAGAAAGAGTTAAGAAAATATTACCAAATAAACTAAAGTAAAAAATAATACAAAGTAACACAATAAAATAACAATAACAAGGATTTATACAGGAGGTACCGGTACAGAGTCAATGTAGAGACTATATACAGGAGGTACCGATACCGAGTCAATGTAGAGGCTATATACAGGAGGTACCGGTACCGAGTCAATGTGGAGGCTATATACAGGATGTACCGGTACAGAGTCAGTGTGGAGGCTATATACAGGAGGTACCGGTACAGAGTCAATGTGGAGGTTATATACAGGAGGTACCGGTACAGAGTCAATGTAGAGGCTTTATACAGGATGTACCGGTACAGAGTCAGTGTGGAGGCTATATACAGGAGGTACCGATACAGAGTCAATGTGGAGGCTTTATACAGGATGTACCGGTACAGAGTCAGTGTGGAGGCTATATACAGGAGGTACCGATACAGAGTCAATGTGGTGGTTATATACAGGAGGTACCGGTACAGAGTCAGTGTGGAGGCTTTATACAGGGGGTACCGATACCGAGTCAATGTAGAGGCTTTATACAGGGGGTAACGATACCGAGTCAATGTGGAGGCTTTATACAGGGGGTACCGATACCGAGTCAATGTGGAGACTATATACAGGAGGTACCGGTACAGAGTCAATGTAGAGGCTATATACAGGGGGTACCGATACCGAGTCAATGTGGAGACTTTATACAGGGGGTACCGATACCGAGTCAGTGTGGAGGCTATATACAGGGGGTACCGGTACCGAGTCAGTGTGGAGGCTTTATACAGGGGGTACCGATACCGAGTCAGTGTGGAGGCTATATACAGGGGGTACCGGTACCGAGTCAATGTGGAGACTTTATACAGGAGGTACCGGTACAGAGTCAATGTGGAGGATATATACAGGGGGTACCGATACCGAGTCAATGTGGAGGCTTTATACAGGAGGTACCGGTACAGAGTCAGTGTGGAGGCTATATACAGGGGGTACCGGTACAGAGTCAATGTGGAGGCTTTATACAGGAGGTACCGGTACAGAGTCAATGTGGAGGATATATACAGGGGGTACCGATACCGAGTCAATGTGGAGGCTTTATACAGGAGGTACCGGTACCGAGTCAGTGTGGAGGCTATATACAGCGGGTACCGATACCGAGTCAATGTAGAGGCTTTATACAGGAGGTACCGGTACCGAGTCAGTGTGGAGGCTATATACAGGGGGTACCGATACCGAGTCAATGTGTGGGGGCACAGGTTAGTCGAGGTAATTTGTACATGTACAGTTCAAGTCGGAAGCTTACATACACCTTAGCCAAATACATTTAAATTCAGTTTTTCACAATTCCTGACATTTAATCCTAGTAAAAAATCCCTGTCTTATGTCAGTCAGGATCACCACTTTATGTTAAGATTGTGAAATGTCAGGATAATAGTGGATGCCATGATTTTCTGGAATTTTCCAAACTGTTTAAAGGCACAGTCAACTTAGTGTATGTAAACTTCTGACCCACTGGAATTGTGATACAGTGAATTAATCTGTCTGTAAGCAATTGTTGGAAAAATGACTTGTGTCATGCACAAAGTAGATGTCCTAACTGACTTGCTAAAAATATAGTTTGTTAACAAGAAATTTGTGGAGTGGTTAAAAAATGAGTTTTAATGACTCCAACCTAAGTGTATGTAAACTTCCGACTTCAACTGTAGGTAGGGGTGAAGTGACTATGCATAGATAATAAACAGCAAGTAGCAAAACAAATGGAGGGGGTTGGGGGTGTCAATTATAAATAGTCCGGTGGCCATTTGATGAATTGTTTAGCAGTTTTTTGGCTTGAGATGGAAGCTGTTAAGGATCCTTTTGGTCTTCGACTTGATGCTCCAGTATCGCTTGCTGTGCGGTAGCAGAGGAAAAAGTCTATGACTTGGGTGACTGGAGTCTTTGACAATATTTTGGGCTTTCCTCTGACACCACCTATTTTATAGGTCCTGGACGGCAAGAAGCTTGGCCCCAAGGATTTACTTGGCCGTACTCACTACCCTCTGTAGCACCTTACGGTCAGATGCCAAGCATTTACCATACCAGGCGGTGATGCAACCGGTAAGGATGCTCTCGATGGTGCAGCTGTAGAACTTTTTGAAGATCCTGGGACCCATGCCAAATCTTTTTAGTCTCCTGAGGGGGAATAGGTTATGTCGTGCCCTCTTCATGACTGTCTTGGTGTGTTTGGACCATGATTGTTCGTTGGTAATGTGGACACCAAGGAACTTGAAACTCTCGACCCGCTCCACTACAGCCCCATCGATGTTAATGGGGGCCTGTTCAGGTAGAGGGGTGGTCGTCTACCCAGATATCTTATTAACACTATTCTCCTCCCCTCAGGTTCCTGTCAGGTAGAGGGGTGGTCATCTACCCAGATATCGGGGACAAGCTGGACATTATCTGCCCCAAGGCTGAGCCAGGACGAGACTATGAGTTCTATAAGCTGTACCTGGTCAGGAGGGAGCAGGCAGAGGGGTGCAGCACGGTCATGGACCCCAACGTACTGGTCAACTGTAACAAGCCAGAGAAGGACATCAAGTTCACCATCAAGTTCCAGGAGTTTAGTCCCAACTATATGGGCCTGGAGTTTAAGAAGAATATGAATTACTACATCACATGTGAGTACTGAATCAATCTTTATAAAGTTGAGCCAAGAGTAGGAGAAAAACTCGACCTCTTTTTCCTTTACCCCAATCTTTGGCTATGTAGAAGACTCAGTGAGCATAACCTTGCTATTGAGAGCATAGCCTTGCTATTGAGAGAGGCCACCGTAGGCAGAGCTGGCACTCAAGAGAAAGGCTACAGTATGTGCACACTGCCCACAAAATGAGGTGGAAACTGAGCTGCACTTCCTAACCTCCTGCCAAATGTATGACCATATTAGAGACACACATTTCCCTCAGATTACACAGACCCACAAACAATTCTAAAACAAACCCAATTTTGATGAACTCTCATATCTACTGGATGTAATACAACTGTGTGCCATCGCAGCAGCAATATGTGTGACCTGTTGCCACAAGAAAAGGGCAACCAGTGAAGAACAAACACCATTGTAAATACAAACCACATTTATGTTTATTTATTTTGCCTTTTGTACTTTCACTATTTGCACATCGTTACAACACTGTATGTAGACATAATATGACATTTGAAATGTCTTTATTATTTTGTAACTTCTGTGAGTGTAATGTTTACTGTTAATTTTTGTTTATTTCACTTTTGTTTATTATTTATTTCACTTGCTTTCGCAATGTTAGCATATGTTTCCCATACCAATAAAGTTGAGCCTGTAGCCCTCCTCCCTCTCTCAGTGGGGGAGAGAGTTCAGCCTGTAGCCCTCCCCCTCCTCCCTCTCTCAGTGGGGGAGAGAGAGTTCAGCCTGTAGCCCTCCTCCCTCTCTCAGTGGGGGAGAGAGAGTTCAGCCGGTTGCCCTCCCCCCTCCTCCCTCTCTCAGTGGGGGAGAGAGAGTTCAGCCTGTAGCCCTCCCCCTCCTCCCTCTCTCAGTGGGGGAGAGAGAGTTCAGCCTGTAGCCCTCCCCCGCCTCCCTCTCTCAGTGGGGGAGAGAGAGTTCAGCCTGTATCCCTCCCTTCCTCCCTCTCTCAGTGGGGGAGAGAGAGTTCAGCCTGTAGCCAACCCCCTCCTCCCTCTCTCAGTGGGGGAGAGAGAGTTGACCCCAGGTGACTGAGCCCCAGCTGAGGGAAGAAGTGCAACTGCCAACACCAGAGTCCAAAGAAATACATTCTAATAACAAGTATATCACATAAGCTTATTATGCAGATAAGACATTTTAATTATCTATGTTACCCAACTCATTCTTATTCATCCACCACACTCTCCACCCCTCCATCCCTCCATCTCTGTATCCCTCTATCCCTCCATCCCTGCCCTCCATCCCTCCATCCACACCTCTGCATTGCTTGCTGTTTGGGGTTTTAGGCTGGGTTTCTGTACAGCACTTTGTGACATCTGCTGATGTAAGAAGGGCTTTATGAATACATTTGATTGATTGACTGACTGACTGATGTATTGATTTATTGATTGATTGACTGATTGATTGATTAGAGAGGGAGAGAGATAAAAGGCTAGAGAGAGGGAGATGGAGATAAAAGGTCAAGGTTAAATTCCCCAGTGAAGGAACATCAGATCAGCACTGCCCTAGATAGGAGCTGCCACGTACATGGTCACATGCATACACACACATCCACAGAATCAAGATTAGTAGGTTTATCCCTGTGTGTCCATGTCAACAACACTCTGCTTGTGTTTACTAGTGGTGTGTAGTGTTTACTAGGGGTGTATGGTGTTTAGTAGTGGTGTATAGTGTTTACTAGTGGTGTGTAGTGTTTACTAGTGGTGTATGGTGTTTACTAGTGGTGTATGGTGTTTAGTAGTGGTGTATGGTGTTTAGTAGTGGTGTATAGTGTTTACTAGTGGTGTATGGTGTTTAGTGGTGGTGTTTACTAGTGGTGTATGGTGTTTAGTAGTGGTGTTTATTAGTGGTGTATGGTGTTTAGTAGTGGTGTATGGTGTTTAGTAGTGGTGTATAGTGTTTACTAGTGGTGTGTAGTGTTTACTAGTGGTGTGTAGTGTTTACTAGTGGTGTGTAGTGTTTACTAGTGGTGTGTAGTGTTTACTTGTGGTGTATGGTGTTTACTAGTGGTGTATAGTGTTTACTAGTGGTGTGTAGTGTTTACTTGTAGTGTTTACTAGTGGTGTGTAGTGTTTACTAGTGGTGTGTAGTGTTTACTAGTTGTGTGTGGTGTTTACTAGTGGTGTTTACTAGTGGTGTGTAGTGTTTAGTAGTGGTGTGTGGTGTTTAGTAGTGGTGTGTGGTGTTTACTAGTAGTGTGTGGTGTTTACTAGTGGTGTGTGGTGTTTACTAGTGGTGTGTAGTGTTTACTAGTGGTGTGTGGTGTTTACTTGTAGTGTTTACTAGTGGTGTGTAGTGTTTACTAGTGGTGTGTAGTGTTTACTAGTGGTGTGTAGTGTTTAGTAGTGGTGTGTAGTGTTTACTAGTGGTGTGTAGTGTTTACTAGTTGTGTGTGGTGTTTACTAGTGGTGTTTACTAGTGGTGTGTAGTGTTTAGTAGTGGTGTGTGGTGTTTAGTAGTGGTGTGTGGTGTTTACTAGTAGTGTGTGGTGTTTACTAGTGGTGTGTAGTGTTTACTAGTGGTGTGTGGTGTTTACTAGTGGTGTTTACTAGTGGTTTGTAGTGTTTACTAGTGGTGTTTAGTAGTGGTGTGTGGTGTTTAGTAGTGGTGTGTAGTGTTTACTAGTGGTGTGTGGTGTTTACTAGTGGTTTGTAGTGTTTACTAGTGGTGTTTAGTAGTGGTGTGTGGTGTTTAGTAGTGGTGTGTAGTGTTTACTAGTGGTGTGTGGTGTTTACTAGTGGTGTGTGGTGTTTAGTAGTGGTGTGTAGTGTTTACTAGTGGTGTGTAGTGTTTACTAGTGGTGTATGGTGTTTACTAGTGGTGTGTGGTATTTACTAGTGGTGTGTAGTGTTTACTTGTGGTGTGTAGTGTTTACTAGTGGTGTGTAGTGTTTACTAGTGGTGTGTGGTGTTTACTAGTGGTGTGTGGTGTTTACTAGTGGTGTATGGTGTTTACTAGTGGTGTATAGTGTTTACTAGTGGTGTGTAGTGTTTACTAGTGGTGTTTACTAGTGGTGTGTAGTGTTTACTAGTGATGTGTAGTGTTTACTAGTGGTGTGTAGTGTTTACTAGTGGTGTGTAGTGTTTACTAGTGGTGTTTACTAGTGGTGTTTACTAGTGGTGTGTGGTGTTTACTAGTGGTGTATGGTGTTTAGTAGTGGTGTGTAGTGTTGTGTTTACTAGTGGTGTTTACTAGTGGTGTTTACTAGTGGTGTGTGGTGTTTACTAGTGGTGTATGGTGTTTACTAGTGGTGTGTAGTGTTTACTAGTGGTGTGTAGTGTTTACTAGTGGTGTGTAGTGTTTACTAGTGGTGTGTAGTGTTTACTAGTGGTGTGTGGTGTTTACTAGTGGTGTGTAGTATTTACTAGTGGTGTTTACTAGTGGTGTTTACTAGTGGTGTGTGGTGTTTACTAGTGGTGTGTAGTGTTTACTAGTGGTGTGTAGTGTTTACTAGTGGTGTGTGGTGTTTACTGGTGGTGTTTACTAGTGGTGTTTACTAGTGGTGTGTGGTGTTTACTAGTGGTGTATGGTGTTTACTAGTGGTGTGTAGTGTTTACTAGTGGTGTGTAGTGTTAACTAATGGTGTGTAGTGTTTACTAGTGGTGTGTAGTGTTTACTAGTGGTGTGTAGTGTTTACTAGTGGTGTTTACTAGTGGTGTTTACTAGTGGTGTGTGGTGTTTACTAGTGGTGTATGGTGTTTAGTAGTGGTGTGTGGTGTTTAGTAGTGGTGTGTGGTGTTTACTAGTAGTGTGTGGTGTTTACTAGTGGTGTGTAGTGTTTACTAGTGGTGTGTAATGTTTCCTAGTGGTGTGTGTGGTGTTTACGAGTGGTGTGTGGTGTGTAGTGTTTACTAGTGGTGTGTAGTGTTTACTAGTGGTGTGTAGTGTTTACTAGTGGTGTTTACTAGTGGTGTTTACTAGTGGTGTGTGGTGTTTACTAGTGGTGTATGGTGTTTAGTAGTGGTGTGTAGTGTTTACTAGTGGTGTGTGGTGTTTACTAGTGGTGTGTGGTGTTAAGTAGTGGTGTGTGGTGTTTACTAGTGGTGTGTAGTGTTTACTAGTGGTGTATGGTGTTTACTAGTGGTGTGTAGTGTTTACTAGTGGTGTGTGGTGTTTACTAGTGGTGTATGGTATTTACTAAGGGTGTGTGGTGTTTACTAGTGGTGTGTGGTGTTTACTAGTGGTGTGTGGTGTTTACTAGTGGTGTGTAGTGTTTACTAGTGGTTTGTAGTGTTTACTAGTGGTGTTTACTAGTGGTGTGTGGTGTTTACTAGTGGTGTATGGTGTTTAGTAGTGGTGTGTGGTGTTTAGTAGTGGTGTGTGGTGTTTACTAGTAGTGTGTGGTGTTTACTAGTGGTGTGTAGTGTTTACTAGTGGTGTGTAGTGTTTCCTAGTGGTGTGTGTGGTGTTTACGAGTGGTGTGTGGTATGTAGTGTTTACTAGTGGTGTGTAGTGTTTACTAGTGGTGTTTACTAGTGGTGTTTACTAGTGGTGTGTGGTGTTTACTAGTGGTGTATGGTGTTTAGTAGTGGTGTGTAGTGTTTACTAGTGGTGTGTGGTGTTTACTAGTGGTGTGTGGTGTTAAGTAGTAGTGTGTGGTGTTTACTAGTGGTGTGTAGTGTTTACTAGTGGTGTATGGTGTTTACTAGTGGTGTGTAGTGTTTACTAGTGGTGTGTGGTGTTTACTAGTGGTGTGTGGTGTTTACTAGTGGTGTGTGGTGTTTAGTAGTGGTGTGTGGTGTTTAGTAGTGGTGTGTGGTGTTTAGTAGTGGTGTGTGGTGTTTAGTAGTGGTGTGTGGTGTTTACTAGTGGTGTGGTGTTTCAAATCAAATGTTTTTTGTCACATGTGCCGAATACAACAGGTATAGACTTCACAGTGAAATGCTGAATACAACAGGTGTAGACTTCTCAGTGAAATCCTGAATACAACAGGTATAGACTTCACAGTGAAATGCTGAATACAACAGGTATAGACTTCACAGTGAAATGCTGAATACAACAGGTATAGACTTCACAGTGAAATGCTGAATACAACAGGTATAGACTTCACAGTGAAATGCTGAATACAACAGGTATAGACTTCACAGTGAAATGCTGAATACAACAGGTATAGCCTTAACCAACAATGCTTTCAGAACTTTTAAGAAAAATAAGTGTTAAGTAAAAAATAGAAAATAAAAGCAACAAATAATTCAACAGCAGCAGTAAAATAGCAATAGCGAGGCTATATACAGGGGGAACTGGTACAGAGTCAATGTGCAGGGCACCGGTTAGTTGAGGTAATTTAGGTAATATGTACATGTAAGTAGAGTTAAAGTGACTATGCATAGATAATAAACAGGAAGTAGCAGCAGCATAAAAGAGGGGTCTGGGAAGCCATTTGATTAGCTGTTCAGGAGTCTTATGGCTTGGGGGTAGAAGCTGTTTAAAAGCCTCTTGGACCTAGACTTGGCGCTCCGGTACCGCTTGCCATGCGGTAGCAGAGTGAACAGTCTATGACTAGGTTGGCTGGAGTCTTTGAAAATTCTTAGGGCCTTCCTCTGACACCGCCTGGTATAGAGGTCCTGATGGCAAAAAGCTTTGCCCCAGTGATGTCGGAGGCCGAGCAGTATTTATACCAGGTGGTGATGCAACCATGCTCTCGATTGTGCAGCTGTAGAACTTTTTGAGGATCTCAGGACCCATGCCAAATCATTCAGTCTCCTGAGGGGGAACAGGTGTTGTCGTGCCCTCTTCACGACTGTCTTGGTGTGCTTGGACCATGATAGCTGTTGGTGATGTGGACGCCAAGGAACTTGAAGCTCTCAACCTGCTCCACTACAGCCCCGTCGATGAGAATGGGGGCGTGCTCGGTCCGTCCTTTACCTGTAGTCCACAATCATCTCCTTTGTCTTGATCACGTTGAGGGAGAAGTTGTTGTCCTGTTTACTAGTGGTGTATGGTGTTTACTAGTGGTGTATGGTGTTTACTAGTGGTGTATGGTGTTTACTATTGGTGTATGGGCTGTATGCCGTGCCCTCAGCTGTGACTGTAGAGAGAGAGCTGGGCTGGTTGTCTCTCCTAGTCATTGTCATGATATCTCATTCTGAAAGGATGAGCCGTGCAGTGGGCGTGTGTCTGTTTGTGCAGCACAGGGTTATTGAGGTTGGTTATTGTACTGGTTTTATTATTACTGAGAGAGGGAGAGGGGGGAGAGAGAGAGAGAGAGGGTAAGAGAGAGAGAGAGGGTAAGAGAGAGAGAGAGGGTAAGAGAGAGAGGGAGGCCACTTTCATTATCATATTCACGGTCAGTGAATGGTAACCATTGGTTACGATAGAACCCTCTCTGAGATGAATCTCATATTCATGTATTCATCTAAATTAATCTTGTCCCTGCATCGCATCTCTTAACACACACTGATCCCCTTGACAAACACACACACGGACACACAAACACAAACACTCATCCTGTCTCAGCTGTGATGCACTCAAATCAAATCAAATTGTATTAGTCACATGCACCGAATACAACAGGTGTAGACCTTACAGTGAAATGCTTACTTACGAGCCCCTAACTGATAAGAATAAGAGATAAAAGTAATGAAAGAGCAGCAATAAAAAAAGAACAATATATACAGGGGGGTGCCAGTTTAGAGTCAATGTGTGGGGGCATCGGTTAGTTGAGGTAGTATGTACATGTAGGTAGAGTTAATTAAAGTGATTATGCATAGATGACAACAGAGAGTGACAGTGGTGTGGAAAAGGGGGGGTGGGCAATGCAAATAGTCTGGGTAGCCATTTGATTAGATGTTCAGGAGTCTTATGGCTTGGGGGTAGAAGCTGTTTAGAAGCCTCTTGGAGCTAGACTTGGCTCCGGTACCGCTTGCCGTGCGGTAGCAGAGAGAACAGTCCATGACTAGGGTGGCTGGAGTCTTTGACAATTCTTAGGTCCTTCCTCTGACACCGCCTGGTAAAGAGGTCTTGGATGGCAGGAAGCTTGGCCCCAGTGATGTACTGGGCCGTTCGCACTACCCTCTGTAGTGCCTTGTGGTCGAAGGCCTAGCAGTTGCCATACCTGCCATACCTGGCAGTGATGAAACCAGGTGAAACTCGATGGTGCAGCTGGAGAACGTTTTGATGATCTGGGAACCCATGCCAAATCTTTTCAGTCTCCTGAGGTGGAATAGGTTTTGTGCCCGCTTCACGACTGTCATGGCGGGCTTGCACCATTGGACCGTTGGCCAGGTCGCAGTTGTAACTGAGAACTTGTTCTCAACTAGCTTACCTGGTTAAATAAAGGTGAAATGAATAAACATTTTTAAAAAATGTTAGTTTGTTGGTGATGTGGACACCAAGGAACTTGAAGCTTTCAACCTGCACGATGAGAATGGGAGCGAGCGTGCTCAGTCCTCTTTCTCGTGTAGTCCACAATCATCTCCTTTGTCTTGATCACGTTGAGGGAGAGGTTGTTGTCCTGGCACCACATGGCCAGGCCTCTGACCTCCAATCAAGGATCCAGTTGCAGAGGGAGGTGTTTAGTCCCAGGGTTCTTAGCTTGTTGATGAGCTTTGAGGGCACTACGTTGAGTGTTGAACGCTGAGCTGTAGTCAATTAATAACATTCTCACATATTTTTATTTTATTTCACCATTATTTAACCAGGTAGGCTAGTTGAGAACACCTTTATTTAACCAGGTAGGCTAGTTGAGAACACCTTTATTTAACCAGGTAGGCTAGTTGAGAACAAGTTCTCATTTACAACTGCGACCTGCCCAAGATAAAGCAAAGCAGTTCGACACATACAACAACAGAGTTACACATCAAATCAAATCAAATCAAATTTTATTTGTCACATACACATGGTTAGCAGATGTTAATGCGAGTGTAGCGAAATGCTTGTGCTTCTAGTTCCAACAATGCAGTAATAACCAACAAGTAATCTAGCTAACAATTACAAAACTACTACCTTATAGACACAAGTGTAAGGGGATAAAGAATATGTACATGAATGAGTGATGGTACAGAGCGGCATAGGCAAGATACAGTATTGAGTGCAGTATATACAAATGAGATGAGTATGTAAACAAAGTGGCATAGTTAAAGTGGCTAGTGATACATGTATTACATAAAGATGCAGTAGATGATATAGAGTACAGTATATACATATACATATACATATACAAATGAGATGAATAATGTAGGGTATGTAAACATTATATTAGGTAGCATTGTTTAAAGTGGCTAGTGATACATGGAATAAACAAACATACAGTCAATAATACAGTAGAAAAAGTATATATACAGTGTGTGCAAATGAGGTAGGATAAGGGAGGTAAGGCAATAAATAGGCTATGGTGGAGAAGTAATTACAATATAGCAATTAAACACTGGAGTGATAGATGTGCAGAAGATGAATGTGCAAGTAGAGATACTGGGGTGCGAAGGAGCAAGATAAATAAATAAATAAATACAGTATGGGGAGGAGGTAGTTGGATGGGCTATTTACAGATGGGCTATGTACCGGTGCAGTGATCTGTGAGCTGCTCTGACAGCTGATGCTTAAAGCTAGTGAGGGAGATGTGAGTCTCCAGCTTCAGTGATTTTTGAAGATCGTTCCAGTCGTTGGCAGCAGAGAATTGGCTTTGGGGGTGACCAGTGAGATATACCTGCTGGAGCGCGTGCTACGGGTGGGTGCTGCTATGGTGACCAGTGAGTTGAGATAAGGCGGGGCTTTACCTAGCAGAGACTTGTGGGTTTGGCGACGAGTATGAAGCGAGGGCCAGCCAACGAGAGAGTACAGGTTGCAGTGGTGGGTAGTATATGGGGCTTTGGTGACAAAACTGATGGCACTGTGATAGACTGCATCCAATTTGTTGAGTAGACTTGGAGGATATTTTGTAAATGACATCGCCGAAATCGAGGATCGGTAGG
Organism: Oncorhynchus mykiss; assembly: GCF_057628025.1. NCBI lineage: Eukaryota > Metazoa > Chordata > Actinopteri > Salmoniformes > Salmonidae > Oncorhynchus > Oncorhynchus mykiss. Next base: position 12,813,336 of record NC_143046.1, on the reverse strand, counting down.
ATAGTCATTTTTACGAGGGTATGTTTGGCAGCATGAGTGAAGGAGGCTTTGTTGTGAAATAGGAAGCCGATTCTAGATTTAAATTTGGATTGGAGATGTTTAATGTGAGTCTGGAAGGAGAGTTTACATTCTAACCAGACACCTAGGTATTTGTAGTTGTCCACATATTCTAAGTCAGAACCATCCAAAGTAGTGATGCTTGACGGGCGGGCGGGCAGGTGCGGGCAGCGATCAGTTGAAGAGCATGCATTTAGTTTTACTTGCATTTAAGAGCAGTTGGAGGCCACGGAAGGAGAGTTGTATGGCATTGAAGCTCGTCTGGAGGTTAGTTAACACAGTGTCCAAAGAAGGGCCAGAGCTATACAGAATGGTGTCGTCTGCGTAGAGGTGGATCAGAGAATCACCAGCAGCAAGAGCGACATCATTGATGTATACAGAGAAGAGAGTCGGCCCGATAATTTAACCCTGCGGCACCCCAATAGAGACTGCCAGAGGTCCGGACAACAGGCCCTCTGATTTGACACACTGAACTCTATCAGAGAAGTAGTTGATAAACCAGGCGAGGCAATCATTTGAGAAACCAAGGCTGTTGAGTCTGCCGATAAGAATGTGGTAATTGACAGAGTCGAAAGCCTTGGCCAGGTCGATGAATATGGCTGCACAGTAATGTCTCTAATCGATGGCAGTTATGATATTGTTTAGGACATTGAGCGTAGCTGAGGTGTACCCATGACTAGCTCTGAAACCAGATTGCATAGCGGAGAAAGTACGGTGGGATTTGGAAATGGTCGGTAATCTGTTTAACTTGGCTTTCGAAGACCTTAGAAAGGCAGGGTAGGATAGATATAGGTCTGTAGCAGTTTGGGTCTAGAATGTCTCCCCCTGTGAAGAGGGGGATGACCGGGGCAGCTTTCCAATCTTTGGGAATCTCAGACGATACAAAAGAGACAGCAATAGGGGTTGCAACAATTTCTGCAGATCATTTTAGAAAGTGAGGGTCCAGATTTTCTAGCCCAGCTGATTTGTAGGGTTCCAGATTTTGCAGCTCTTTCAGAACATCAGCTATCTGGATTTGGGTGAAGGAGAAATGGGGGAGGCTTGGGCAAGTTGCTGTGGGGGGTGCAGGGCTGTTGACCGGGGTAGGGGTAGCCAGGTGGAAAGCATGGCCAGACGTAGAAAAATGCTTATTGAAAATCTCAATTATAGGGGATTTATCGGTGGTGACAGTGTTTCCTAGCCTCAGTGTAGTGGGCAGCTGGGAGGAGGTGCTCTTATTCTCCATTGACTTTACAGTGTCCCAGAATTTTTTTGAGTTTGTGCTACAGGATGCAAATTTCTGCTTGAAAAAGCTAGCCTTAACTTTCCTAACTGCCTGTGTATATTGGTTCCTATCTTCCCTGAAAAGTTGCATATGACGGGGGCTATTTGATGCTAATGCAGAACGCCACAGGATGTTTTTGTGCTGGTCAAGGACAGTCAGGTCTGGAGAGAACCAAGGGCTGTATCTGTTTTTGAATGGGGCATGCTCATTTAAGATGATGAGGAAGGCACTTTTAAAGAATAACCAGGCATCCACTGCTGACGGGATGAGGTCAATATCCTTCCAGGATACCCGGGCCAGGTCAATTAGAAAGGCCTGCTCGCTGGAGTGTTTTAGGGAGCATTATTTGACAGTGATGAGGGGTGGTTGTTTGACCGCAGACCAATTACGGATGCAGGCAGTGATTGCTGAGATCTTGGTTGAAAACAGCAGAGGTGTATTTAGACTAGAGGTCGACCGATTATGATTTTTCAACGCCGATACCGATACCGATTATTGGAGGCCCAAAAAAGCCGATACCGATTAATCGGCTATTTTATTTATTTATTTATTTGTAATAATGACAATTACAGCAATACTGAATTAACACTTATTTTAACTTAATATAATACATCAATCAAATCAAGTTAGCCTCAAGTAAATAATGAAACATGTTCAATTTGGTTTAAATAATGCAAAAACAAAGTGTTGGAGAAGAAAGTAAAAGTGCAATATGTGCTATGTAAGAAAGCTAACGTTTCAGTTCCTTGCTCAGAACATGAGAACATATGAATGCTGGTGGTTCCTTTTAACATGAGTCTTCAATATTCCCAGGTAAGAAGTTTTAGGTTGTAGTTATTATAGGAAATATAGGACTATTTCCCCCATACCATTTGAATTTCATTAACCTTTGACTATTGGATGTTCTTATAGGCACTTTAGTATTGCCAGTGTAACAGTATAGCTTCCGTCCCTCTCCTCGCTCCTCCCTGGGCTCGAACCAGCAACACAACGACAACAGCCACCATCAAAGCAGCGTTACAATGCTCAGAGCGAGTGACGTTTGAAACTCTATTAGTGCACGCTAATTAGCTAGCCATTTCACGTCGGTTACACCAGCCTCATCTCGGGAGTTGATAGGCTTGAAGTCATAAACAGTGCAATGCTTGACGCACAATGAAGATCTGCTGGCAAAATCCACGAAAGTGCTGTTTGAATGAATGTTTACGTGCCTGCTTCTGCCTACCACTGCTCAGTCAGATATTTAGATACTTGTATGCTCAGTCAGATGATATGCAACGCAGGACATGCTAGATAATATCTAGTAATATCATCAACCATGTGTAGTTAGCTAGTGATTATGATTGATTGTTTTTTATAAGATAAGTTTAATGCTAGCTAGCAACTTACCTTGGCTTACTGCATTCGCGTGACAGGCTGTCTCCGAGAGAGAGAGAGAGAGTCAGGTCGTTATTGCGTTGGACGAGTTAACTGTAAGGTTGTAAGATTGGATCCCCCGAGCTGACAAGGCGAAAATTTGTCGTTCTGCCCCTGAACGAGGCAGTTAACACACCGTTCCTAGGCCGTCATTGAAAATAAGAATGTGTTCTTAACTGACTTGCCTAGTTAAATAAAAAATAAAAACATTGGCGCCCAAAAATACCGATTTCCGATTGTTATGAAAACTTGAAATCGTCCCGATTTAATCCGATTAATCGGTCGACCTCTAATTTAGAGGGCAATTTAGTTAGGATGACATCTATGAGGGTGCCTGTGTTTATGGATTTGGGGTTGTACTCGGTGAGTTCATTGATAATTTCTGTGAGACTGAGGGCATTAAGCTTAGATTGTAGGATGGCTGGGGTGTTAAGCATGTCCCAGTTTAGGTCACCTAACAGCACGAGCTCTGAAGATAGATGGGGGGGACTCAATTCACATATGGTGTCCAGGGCACCGCTGGGGGCAGAGGATGGTCTATAGCAAGCGGCAATGGTGAGAATTTTTTTTCTGGAAAGGTGGATTTTTAAAAGTAGAAGCTCTAATTGTTTGGGTACAGACCTGGATAGTAAGACAGAACTCTGCAGGCTATCTCTGCAGTAGATTGCAACTCCGCCCCCTTTGGCAGTTCTATCTTGTCGGAAAATGTCATAGTTAGGGATGGAAATTTCAGGGGTTTTGGTTGTCTTCCTAAGCCAGGATTCAGACACAGCTAGGACATCCAGGTTGGCAGAGTGTGCTAAAGCAGTGAATAAAACAAACTTAGAGAGTAGGCTTCTAACGTTAACATGCATGAAACCAAGGCTTTAACGGTTACAGAAGTCAGCAAATGAGAGCACCTGGGGAATAGGAGTGGAGCTAGGCACTGCAGTGCCTGGATTAACCTCTTTATCACCAGAGTTACAGAGGAGGAGTAGGATGAGGGTACGGCTAAAGGCTATAAGAACTGGTCATTCAGGAACAGAGAGTAAAAGGAGCAGGTTTCTGGGCGCAATAGAAGCAAGCTATCAGTTAGCAGGCCGGGGCTAGCAAGCTATCAGTTAGCAGGCCGGGGCTAGCAAGCTAGCAGAAAGGCCTTAGAGGGACGTTGCGCCGGAGGAAAGTCTGTTTTAGCCTCCTCGTGCGGTGACGGATTAGTAGGGTTCCGCGTAGCAGAGGGGTCCAAGTCCAATTGCCAAAATAGGTATAGTGGCCAAAGAAATAGGCCGATAGATCTATTCAGCTAACAGTCCAATATAGCGGGCCGCGGCTCGCAGGCTAGCAGATGGGCCTTCAGGGGACATCACGACGGAGGGGCCTGTTGGAGAAAAAAAACTCGGGCAGAATACGTCGGTAGTTCAGTCGTGATGGATGAGCAGGGCTTCGTTGAGTCAAAGGGGCCCAGGCCAATTGGCAAAATAGGTATAGTGGCCCGAGAAATTGGCCGATGGGCCTATTAGCTAACAGTCCGATACGCTCTAGACAGCTAGCGGGCCGTGGCCAGCAGGTTAGCAGATGGGCATTCAGGGGACGTCGCGACTGTTAGAGGAATTTAATTCCTAAATGTTCATTAACCAATTCAATTGTAACAAAGCAAAACACTTTGTCCGTTTCTAAGAATTTGTAAGGTTCTTATTTGCATAAAATAGACAAAGATCAGTCTCAAAATTAATCAATAGTGTTTATTCCCGAGAGCTCTGGTCATAATACCATGTACATTGGTTTATATACCCCACATTTCGTCATAAATGTCCCTCCTCCTCTCAGGTACAATGGCAATATAGTTCACAAGCCATCTCACATTGTCTTCCATCTGTTAAACAATCTACTACAAGCCCAAGGTCTCTCCTCTCTCTGGGTAGGGACAGAATGTCCTGTAAGGAACACAGTATTCCAGCCGGTCTGACGATAGCTCCATTCATTTCTAACAAGGAACAGAAAGTCCTTGTTCTAATTCTTGACTAAAACTACACACCTTATATTCAGTCTTAGAATTATAATAAGATACATACATTCACACAGTAACAGAGTAGTATTCTGTTTAGTTATAATTCTAAGCTAAATGTATACATCATTTAGTCATTATTCATAAAAATCCCATAACAGCGACGTAGGAGTCAGATGAGTACACCATCGAGCAGATTACTTCAGTATTCCAGTCATGAAGGATCGGCGGGGTTCCGTGCCCAGTACCGGCAGTAGAAGGGGTCAAGGTATTGTAGCCCAGGAGTGGCTGATGGGCCTCTTCAGCTAGTCGGGAGAGGGCTAGCGCCAGGATAATTGGTGCTTGCTTCGGGACAGTGACATTAGGCAGGAGTTGTCACTTGGATTGCAGCTAGCTAGCTGAGATGATTCAGGTGAAAAGGTTTAGAGCTTGCGGTAGGAATCCAGGGATATGGAGAGAAAATAGGTCCGGTATGCTCTGGCTTGAATCGCGTTGTACAAACTGGCGATAGCTTTCCGAGCTAACGTTTAGCTGATGACCGCTAGCAGTGGTTAGCTGACTACTAGCTAGTAGCTAATGAGCTGGCTAGCTTCTGTTGGGGGATTCCGGTTCCGAGGTAAATAAAAGTACTTTAGAAAAAACAGATCCACACCTCATTGGGTGAGGCGGGTTGCAGGAGAGTATTTTGAAGTTGAGGTTTAGAAAAATATTTGTAAAAAGATATGCAAAGAAAAATATATAAAAATATAGATACATGGGACACGACAAGATGAAGGGCAAAGACATCTGACTGCTACGCCATCTTGGACAGAGCTGAGGTGTAGGTGTTCCTTTTGTCCAGGTGGGAAAGGGCAGTGTGGAGTACAATAGAGACTGCATCTGTGGATCTGTTGGGGCGGTATGAAAATTGGAGTGGGTCTAAGGTTTATGGGATAATGGTGTTGATGTGAGCCATGACCAGCCTTTCAAAGCCACTTCATGGCTACAGATATGAGTGCTATGGGTCGGTAGTCATTTTGGCAGACTACCTTAGTGTTCTTGGGTACAGGCACTATGGTGGTCTGCTTAAAACATGTTGGTATTACAGACTCGGACAGGAAGAGGTTGAAAATGTCAGTGAAGACACTTGCTAGTTGGTCACCGCATGCTCGCAGTACACGTCCTGGTAATCCGTCTGGCCCTGCGGCCTTGTGAATGTTGACCTGTCTAAAGGTCTTACGGTACAGCTGGTCTACCATGACTTCTGGTTGGGGTATGTACGTACGGTCACTGTGGGGACGACGTCATTGATGTACTTATTGATGAAGCCAATGACAGATGTGGTGTACTCCTCAATGCCATTGGAGGAATCCCGGAACATATTCCAGTCTGTGCTTGCAAAACAGTCCTGTAGTTTAGCATCTGCTTCATCTGACCACTTTTTTATTGAGCTAGTCACTGCTGCTTCCTGCTTTAATTTTTGCTTGTAAGCAGGAATCAGGAGGATGGAATTATGGTTAGAATTTCCAAATGGAGGGCGAGGGAGATCTTTGTATGCATCTCTGTGTGAGGAGTATAAGTGGTCCAGAGTTATTTCCCCTCTGGTCGCACATTTAACACGCTGATAGAAGTTAGGTAAAACTGATTTAAGTTTCCCTGCATTAAAGTCCCCGGCTACTTGGAGCGCCGCCTCTGGGTGAGCGTTTTCTTGTTTGGCGGAGTACAGCTCATTTGTCACGCCCTGACCTTAGAGAGACGTTTTATTTCTCTATTTGGTTAGGGCAGGGTGTGATTTGGGTGGACATTCTATGTTTTCTATTTATTTGTTTTTGGCCGAGTGTGATTCCCAATCAGAGGCAGCTGTCTATCGTTGTCTCTGATTGGGAATCATACTTAGGCAGCCTTTTTTCCCACCTAATGTTGTGGGTAATTATTAATTTTCTGTTTAGTGTCTGTGCCTGACGGAACTGTTCGCTTTCGTTTTTGGGTTTGTTATTTTTGTCTGAGTGTTTCTTGTAAATAAATATCATGAACACTTTCCACGCTGCGCTTTGGTCCACTCTTCCTTCCGCCGCCGACGAGCGTCACATTTTTCAATGCTATCTTAGTGCCAGCCTCTGACTGTGGTGGTATGTAAACTATCTCGGTAGGTAGTGTGGTCTGCAGCTTATCATGAGAAACTCTACCTCGAGACTTCCTTAGATATCGTGCACTAGCTGTTGTTTATAAAAATACATAGACGGCCGCCCCTTTCCTTACCAGATGCCACTGTTCTATCCTGCTGGTACATGGTATAACCAGCCAGCTGTATGTTGATATTGTCGTCATTCAGCCAAGATTCCGTGAAGCATAAGATGTTACAGTTTTTAATGTCCCGTTGGTAGTTTAATCTTCCCAGTAACTCGTCCATTTTATTGTCAAAAGATTGCATGTTTGCGAGCAGAATTGAGGGAAGTGGGGATTTATTCGATCACCTCCAACTTCTCAGAAAGCAGCCCGCCCTCCGGCCTCTCTTTCTCCGCCTCCTCTTCACGCAGATCACTGGGTTCGGGCCTGTTCCCAAGGGAGCCGTATATCCTCCGCCTCTGGCTCATCAGAGTTGTGAAAGAAGAAAAAGGATTCTGCTAGTCCGTGGTGAGTAATCACAGTCCTGAGACATTCGTGGCAACATTATGTACAAAAGGAGTAAACAAATAAGTTACAAACGTAGATAAAACGATCAAAAAAACTATCTGTTGGGGGTACGTAAAACGTCTGCCTTCTGCTCCGGCGCCACTCTAGGTTATTAAAGTATCCTGCTGTGTACTATTCTCTTTCCAACCCCCTTTCCTTCCATCCTCTTCCCTCTCTCTTCTGTATTCTATCTTCCCTCTATCCTCTATTCTCTTTCCAACCCCCTTTCCTTCCATCGTCTTCCTTCTCTCGTCTGTATTCTATCTTCCCTCTATCCTCTCCATACATTCTCTTCCTTTTATACCCCTATCTCTCCTTCCCCCTTCTCTCCCCCATCCTCCTCTCCCTCCTTCCTCCTCTCTCTCACACTATGAGTGCAATGGTGGAATGAGTTTGTGTGTTCTCCCTTCTCCCCTCTCTTTCAATTCAATTTCAATTCAATTTAAGGGCTTTATTGGCATGGGAAACATTTGTTAACATTGCCAAAGCAAGTGAAGAAGATAGTAAACAAAACTGAAATTAACAATAAAAATGTATTTACAGTAAACATTATACTCATTATACAAAATAATAAAGACATTTCAAATGTCATATTATGTATACATACAGTGTTGTAACAATGTCCAAATAGTGAAAGTACAAAAGGGAAATAAATAAACATAAATATAGGTTGTATTTACAATGATGTTAGTTTTTCACTGGTTGCCCTTTTCTCGTGGCAACAGGTCACAAATCTTGCTGCTGTGATGTCACACTGTGGTATTTCACCCAGTGGATATGGGAGTTTATCAAAATTGGGTTTGTTTTTGAATTCTTTGTGGATCTGTGTAATCTGAGGGAAAAATGTCTCTCTAATAGGGTCGTACATTTGGCAGGAGGTTAGGAAGTGCAGCTCAGTTTCCACCTCATTTTGTGGGCAGTGTGCACATAGCCTGTCTTCTCCTGAGAGCCAGGCCTGCCTACGGCAGCCTTTCTCAATAGCAACGCTATGCACACTGAGTCTGCTATGCACACTTATCTTTTGTTTTTCTCATTAGGACAGCAACACTAATTGTGTTGCTGTCCTGGGGCTCTGTGGGGTCTTTTTGTGTTTGTGAACAGAGCCTTGGACCAGCTTGCTTAGGGGACTCTTCTCCAGGTTCATCTCTCTGTAAGTGATGGCTTTGTTATGGAAGGTTTGTGAATCGCTTCCTATTAAGTGGTTGTAGAATTTAGCGTCTCTTTTCTGGATTTTGATAATTAGCAGGTATCGGCCTAATTATGCTCTGCATGCATAATTTGGTGTTTTACGTTGTACACGGAGGATATTTTTGCAGAATTCTGCATACAGTCTCAATTTGGTGTTTGTCCCACTTTGTGAAGTCTTGGTTGGTGAGTGGACCCCAGACCTCACAACCATAAAGGGCAATGGGTTCTATAACTGATTCAAGTATTTTTTGCCAGATCCTAATTGGTATGTTGAATTTTATGTTCCTTTTGATGGCATAGAATGCCCTTCTTGCCTTGTCTCTCAGATTGTTCGCAGCTTTGTGGAAGTTACCTGCGGTGCTGATGTTAAGGCCGAGGTATGTATAGTTTTTTGTGTGCTCTAGGGCAACAGTGTCTAGATGGAATTTGTATTTGTGGTCCTGGCGACTGGAACTTTTTTGGATCACCATTATTTTTGTCTTACTGAGATTTACTGTCAGGGCCCAGGTGTGACAGAATCTGTGCAGAATATCTAGGTGCTGCTGTAGGCCCTCCTTGGTTGGTGACAGAAGCACCAGATCATCAGCAGACATTTGACTTCGGATTCTAGTAGGGTGATGCCAGGTGCTGCAAACTTTTCTAGTGCCCGCGCCAATTCGTTGATACAGTGCCTTGCGAAAGTATTCGGCCCCCTTGAACTTTGCGACCTTTTGCCACATTTCAGGCTTCAAACATAAAGATATAAAACTGTATTTTTTTGTGAAGAATCAACAACAAGTGGGACACAATCATGAAGTGGAACGACATTTATTGGATATTTCAAACTTTTTTAACAAATCAAAAACTGAAAAATTGGGCGTGCAAAATTATTCAGCCCCCTTAAGTTAATACTTTGTAGCGCCACCTTTTGCTGCGATTACAGCTGTAAGTCGCTTGGGGTATGTCTAAAAGCAAGTGAGGTAGACAACATACAAAGTGAATATATAAAGTGAAAAACAACAAAAATTAACAGTAAACATTACACATACAGAGGTTTCAAAACAGTAAAGACATTACAAATGTCATATTATATATATATACAGTGTTTTAACAATGTACAAATGGTTAAAGGACACAAGATAAAGTAAATAAGCATAAATATGGGTTGTATTTACAATGGTGTGGTCTCTCTCTCTCTCTCTCTCTCTCTCTCTCTCTCTCTCTCACTCTCTCTCTCTCTCTGCCCTTTGCTTCTGGAAGTGTGTGTATTGTATATTGGTTCATGTAATTCTTCAGAATCCACTGGTTGAGTGAGAGATATGTTCAGTCAGCACAGCCATCATAAGCCTCTATGATTGCGTCCCAAATGGCACCCTAATAGCTATATAGAACCTTATGCTCAAAAGTATTGCTCTACATAGGGAATAGTGTGCCATTTGGGACGAAACCAATGTGTTTTCTGTCACCGGCGCCTCTATGAGACTGAATGTATTTTCAGTGTGCTCAGCAGTATGTAGTCAGGCTGGATGCTGCTGGGGTATTGTATGATGGATGATCCAGGACAGAATGGTAGTGTATGTTTCCTCATGATTCACATTGAATCTGACTGCTGTATGGGCTACCTGCTACCCTAGATCATTAGTCCGTAGTACACATCTCCCTCTCTCTCTCTCTCTCTCTCTCTCTCTACTCTCTCTCTCTCTCTCTCTCTCTCTCTCTCTCTACTCTCTCTCGCTCTCTCTCTCTCCCCATTTCTCTCACTCCCTCTCTCTATTTCTCTCACTCTCTCTCTCCCCATTTCTCTCACTCTCTTTCTCCCCATTTCTCTCACTCTCTCTCGCTCTCTCTCTCTCTCTCTCTCCCCATTTTTCTCACTCTCTCTCTCTCTCTCTCGCTCTCTCCCCCCATTTCTCTCACTCTCTCTCTTTCTCTCTACTCTCTCCCCATTTCTCGGACTCTCTCTTTCTCTCCCCATTTCTCTCACTGTCTCTCTCTCTCCCCATTTCTCTGACTCTCTCTCTCTACTCTCTCTGTCTCTCGCCCCATCTCTCTCTCTCTCTCTCTCTCTTTCTACAGTTCAAGGGTTAGATCAGTGCTGCTTCATTTGTAACTGACACAAGGACAAGAGCAGAGGATGTAATCAGGGTGTGTGATGATGTAATCAGGGTGTGTGATGTAATCAGGGTGTGTGATGATGTAATCAGGGTGTGTGATGATGTAATCAGGGTGTGTGATGATGGCATCTTTCCTGTTAAAGCTGGTCCTGACCTGGTATTTCTATCATGATTTGACCAATACTCAGTGCTCTGTTGACATGTGTGTGTGTGGTGTGGTGTATGTGTGTGTGTGTGTGTGTGGTGACTGGGGTCTCCTGGTAGCTGGTCAGCTCAGTGCGTTTCTCGTCCTGTTAGCAGGCTGAGTGGTTCCCTTAGGACTGCGACATGCGTCTCTCTCTCTCTCTCTCTCTCTCTCTCTCTCTCTCTCTCTCTCTCTCTCTATCTCTCTCTCTGTGTGTCTGAAACTGCCCTTTACAAATTAATAATGAGACAATACCTCGTAACAAACCCACATTTTAGAATTAGGCAGATAATATTAACGATGCCATTATTATGAAAGAGACAAAACAACAGAGACTCATTATTATGAAAGAGACAACACAACAGAGACTCATTATTATGAAAGAGACAACACAACAGAGACTCATTATTATGAAAGAGACAACGCAACAGAGACTCATTATTATGAAAGAGACAACACAACAGAGACTCATTATTATGAAAGAGACAACGCAACAGAGACTCATTATTATGAAAGAGACAACACAACAGAGACTCATTATTATGAAAGAGACAACACAACAGAGACTCATTATTATGAAAGAGACAACACAACAGAGACTCATTATTATGAAAGAGACAACGCAACAGAGACTCATTATTATGAAAGAGACAACACAACAGAGACTCATTATTATGAAAGAGACAACACAACAGAGACTCATTATTATGAAAGAGACAACACAACAGAGACTCATTATTATGAAAGAGACAACACAACAGAGACTCATTATTATGAAAGAGACAACACAACAGAGACTCATTATTATGAAAGAGACAACACAACAGAGACTCATTATTATGAAAGAGACAACACAACAGAGACTCATTATTTCCACTGGAACCATGAATCACTTTATATCCATAGAATGTACAAACCGATAGAATGGGTTTGTTTGTTTGTCAACAGGAAGCTAGCCGTCAGTGAGAGTTATTTTTTGTCAACAGGAAGCTAGCCGTCAGTGAGAGTTATTGTTTGTTTGTCAACAGGAAGCTATCCCTCAGTGAGAGTTATTGTTTGTTTGTCAACAGGAAGCTAGCCCTCAGTGAGAGTTATTGTTTATTTGTAAACAGGATGCTAGCCCTCAGTGAGAGTTATTGTTTGTTTGTCAACAGGAAGCTAGCCGTCAGTGAGAGTTATTGTTTTTGTCAACAGGAAGCTAGCCGTAAGTGAGAGTTATTGTTTGTTTGTCAACAGGAAGCTAGCCCTCAGTGAGAGTTATTGTTTGTTTGTCAACAGGAAGCTAGCCCTCAGTGAGAGTTATTGTTTGTTTGTCAACAGGAAGCTAGCCGTCAGTGAGAGTTATTGTTTGTTTGTCAACAGGAAGCTAGCCCTCAGTGAGAGTTATTGTTTGTTTGTCAACAGGAAGCTAGCCGTCAGTGAGAGTTATTGTTTGTTTTTCAACAGGAAGCTAGCCCTCAGTGAGAGTTATTGTTTGTTTGTCAACAGGAAGCTAGCCCTCAGTGAGAGTTATTGTTTGTCAACAGGAAGCTAGCCCTCAGTGAGTTATTGTTTGTTTGTCAACAGGAAGCTAGCCGTCAGTGAGAGTTATTGTTTGTGTGTCAACAGGAAGCTAGCCGTCAGTGAGAGTTATTGTTTGTGTGTCAACAGGAAGCTAGCCCTCAGTGAGTTATTGTTTGTTTGTCAACAGGAAGCTAGCCCTCAGTGAGAGTTATTGTGTGTCCCCGTTTCTCTTGTGTTTGTTTTCCTACATTACAGCATCACAACATTAGTGTGATGATGTGTATTAGTATTATCCAGTGGTCAGTGACCTACAGCAGGAAGTCTGTCTGTAGGTTGGGAGCACAGAGAGAAGGTCAGAGGATGACGTGATGAAGGCTCGACCTTTATGAGGAGAGGGAGAGAGAAAGTGTGTGTGTGTGTCAGAAAAGAGAAGACCCGCCAGTCTGTTCCTGTTTGAGACAGATGACTAGCTACACTCCCCGAGGTCCCCACATTATTCTGCATCCTGACTGTGTGTATCTGTGTGTGTGTCTCTGTGTGTACTGTATACATATGTGTCTGTGTGTGTCTCTGTCTGTCTGTTTTTGTGCATCTTTCTCCATGTGTGTCTACTCTACCCTTTGTTAAGCATCTTTCCCTGTATAAAGACACATGAGAGATTATAGTGTGTGGTAGCAGAACGCTGAGTTTAACTTTAGAGACAGCAGAGTAAAACAGAATAAAACAGAGTAAAACAGAATAAAAACAGAATAAACACAGTAAAGCAGAGTAAAACTGAATAGAGCAGAATAAAACTGAATAAAACAGAGAACAGAAATAGAGCAGAGTAAAACAGAATAAAACAGCACATTATTGTGATTTACTAGAGAGGTGACACACTGAGACCTGCAGCTAAAGGATGCACAGGCTCTGAATGTCTGGGAGCAGCAGGGATGAAACACACACATTAGCTAGCGCTGCTGCTCAGCCTGCACGCTCTCTGTCTCTCTCTCCCTGGATTTGTTTCAAATGACAGCTACTGCCAAAACCGCTCTGTGTGATATGTCAGACTTGCCTCAGCAACGATGCTATGAAGCCATCGAAAATGCACAGACATTTAGAAACAAAGTATCCACATGTCAAGGATAAACCAGATGATTTTCTTAAACAAAAAAGAGATGAACAACTAAACCAAAATGCTGCACAAAAGTTTCCCAGACAATGAGAGTTTACTGAAGGCTTCATACTTACTCTCTCATAACATTTTCAAAGTGCCACACTTCTATCACTATAAGAGCCTGTTGCAATAATGGCACCTGAGGGGATTGCTGACGTATTACAGGCTCCTAACCAAATGTGTATTTTGTTTATTTTTTCGCATAGTTTATAACTCATTTTGTACTTGTTGCTGCTTGTTGTTGCTGCTATCATCTCTTATGACCGAAAAAAGCTTCTGGACGTCAGAACAGCGATTACTCACTTCGAGCTGGACAATGATTTTTTTATTTTATGAGTCCGACGCGAAGGATATACTGCTTTGTCAAGACAAGGCCCAAATCCCCATCGTCAGTGTGAAGAAAAGGGGGAGGAAAAGGGGGAGGAGGGCGCGGTGCCTTTTAAGAATTCACCGGCAAGTAGGTAAACCACCACTACCATTCATATTATTGGCCAACGTGCAATCATTGGAAAACAAACGGGACGATCTACGATTAAGACGATCCTACCAACGGGACATTAAAACTGTAATATCGTATGTATAACCGAGATGTGGCTGAACTACGGCATGGATAATATAGAGCTGGCTGGCTTCTCAGTGCATTGGCAGGACAGAGCAGCTACGTCTGGTAAGACAAGGGGAGGGGTGTGTGTCTATTTGTCAGTAACTGCAGGTGCACGATACGTAATATTAAAGAAGTCTCGAGGTATTGCTCAATACCTCATGATAAGTTGTAGACCACTCTATCTACCTAGAGAGTTATCATCTATATTATTCCTAGCTGTCTATTTACCACCACAAACCGACGCGGGCACTAAGACCACACTCAACCAGCTGTATAAGGCCATAAACAAACAAGGAAATGCTCATCCAGAAGCCATGCTCCTAGTGGCCGGGGACTTTAATGCAGCCAAACTTAAATCTGTTTTACCTCATTTCTACCAGCATGTCCCATGTGCAACCAGATGGAAAAAAAGACCACCGTTACTCCACAAACAGAAGCATGCAAAGCTCTCCCTCGCCCTTTATGCTTCGAAGGTAGCAACACATGCATGAGAGCTGTTCCGTCAACTGTCTGATCACGCTCTCCGTAGCCGATGTAAGCAAGACCTGTAAACAGGTCAACATTCACAAAGCCGCCAGGCCAGACGGATTACCAGGACGTGTACTCAAAGCACGGACTGACAGGCAAGTGTCTTCACTGACATTCTTTTTTTTTTTTTTTTTGTGGAATTTTACCCCCTTTTCTCCACAATTTCGTGGTATCCAATTGTTTTTAGTAGCTACTATCTTGTCTCATCGCTACAACTCCCGTACGGGCTCGGGAGAGACGAAGGTTGAAAGTCATGCGTCCTCTGATACACAACCCAGAGAGAGGTTGAAAATGTCAGTGAAGGCAACCCGGGAGGCTTCTTAACACAGCGCGCATCCAATGACTCCTGTGGTGGGCCGGGCGCAGTGCACGCCAACCAAGGTTGCCAGGTGCACGGTGTTTCCTCCGACACATTGGTGCGGCTGGCTTCCGGGTTGGATGCGCGCTGTGTTAAGAAGCTGCTTGGTTGGGTTGGATATCCCTACCGGCCAAGCCCTCCCTAACCCGGACGACGCAAGGCCAATTGTGCATTGCCCCACGGACCTCCCGGTTGCGGCCGGTTACGACAGAGCCTGGGCGCGAACCCAGGGTCTCTGGTGGCACAGCTGGCGCTGATGCCTTCACTGACATTTTCAACCTCTCTCTGACCGAGTCTGTAATACCTACATGTTTCAAACAGACCACCATAGTTCCTGTGCCCAAGAAAGTGAAGGTAACCTGCCTAAATTATTACTGCCCGTAGCGCTCACGTCTGTAGCCATGAAGTGCTTTGAAAAGCTGGTCATGGCTGACATCAACACCATCATGCCGGAAACCCTAGACCCACTCCAATTCGCATACCGCCCGAACAGATCCACAGATGACGCAATCTCAACCTCAATCGCACTCCACATTGCCCTTTCCCACTCGGACAAAAGGTACACCTATGTGAGAATGCTGTTCATTGACTACAGTTCAGTGTTCAACACCATAGTGCCCTCAAAGCTCATCACTAAGCTAAGGACCCTGGGACTAAACACCTCCCTCTCCAACTGAATCCTGGACTTCCTGACGGGCCACCACCAGGTGGTAAGGGTAGGCAACAACACATCTGCCACGCTGATCCCCAACACTGGGGCCTCTCATGGGTGTGTACTTAGTCCCCTCTTGTACTCCCTGTTCACCCACGACTGCGTGGCCAAGCACGACTCCAACACACATCATTAAGTTTGCTGACGACACAACAGTGGTAGGTCTGATCATCAACAACGATGAGACAGCCTATAGGGAGGAGGTCAGAGACCTGGCAGTGTGGTGCCAGGACAACAACCTCTCCCTCAATGTGAGCCAGACAAAGTAGCTGATCATGGACTATAGGTAACGGCCATGGACTATAGGTAAAGGCGGGGCGAACAGGCCCCCATTAACATCGACGGGGCTGAAGTGGAGAGAGAGTTTCGAGTTCCTAGGTGTCCACATCACCAACGAACTATCATGGTCACACCATACAGTTTTCCCCCTCAGGAGACTGAAAAGATTTGTCATTGGTCCCAGATACTCAAAAAGTTCTACAGCTACATTATCGAGAGCATCCTGACCGGTTGCATCACTGCCTGGTAATGCAACTGCTCGGTATCAGACCATAAGGCGCTACGGAGGGTAGTGCGTACAGCCCATTACATCACTGGGGCCAAGCGTCCTGACATCCAGGACCTACAGTGGCAAAAACAAGTATGTGAACCCTTTGGAATTACCTGGACTTCTGCATAAATTGGTCAAACAATTTGATCTGATCTTCATCAAAGTCAGAACAACAGACAAACACAGTCTGCTTAAATTAATAATACAAACAATTCTGTGTTCATGTCTTCATTGAACACATTGTGTAAGCATTCACAGTGCATGGTGGAAAAAGTGAACCCCTGGATTTAATAACTAGTTGACCCTCCTTTGGAAGCAATAACCTCAAACAAACATTTTCTGTAGTTGTTGAACAGACCTGCACAATGGTCAGGAGGCATTTTGGACCATTCCTCTTTACAAAACTGTTTCAGTCCATCAATATTCTTGGGATGTCTGGTGTGAACCGCTCTCTTGAGGTCATGACACAGCATCTCAATCGGGTTGAGGTCAGGACTCTGACTGGGCCACTCCAAAAGGCGTATTTTCTTCTGTTGAAGCCATTCTGTTGATTTACTTCTATGTTTTGGCTCGTTGTCCTGTTGCATCACCCAACTTCTGTTGAGCTTCAATTGGCGGACAGATAGCTTTACATTCTCCTGCAGATGCCGTAGATTATAGCAAGCTGTCCAGGCCCTGAAGCAGCAAAGCATCTCCAAACCATGATGCTCCCTCCACCATACTTTACAGTTGGGATGAGGTTTTGATGTTGGTGTGCTGTACCTTTTTTTCTCCACACATAGTGTTGTTTCCTTGCAAACAACTCAACTTTAGTTTCATCTGTCCACAGAATATTTTGCCAGTAGTGCTGTGAAACATCTAGATGCTCTTTCGGGAACTTCAGACCTTCAACAATGTTTTTATTGGACAGCAGTGGCTTCTTCTGTGATGTCCTCCCATGAACACCATTCTTGTTTAGTGTTTTATGTGTCGTAGACTCGTCAACAGAGATGTTAGCATGTTTCAGACATTTCTGTAAGTCTTTAGCTGACACGCTAAGATTCTTCTCAACCTCATGGAGTATTCTGCACTGTGCTCTTGAAGTCATCTTTGCAAGACGGCCACTCCAGGGAGAGTAGCAACAGTGCTGAACTTTCTCCATTCATAGACAATATGTCTTACTGTGGACTGATGAACATCAAGGCTTTTAGAGATACTTTTGTAACCTTTTCCAGCTTTATGCAACTCAACAATTCTTAATCTTGGGTCTTCTGAGATTTATTTTGTTCAAGGCATGGTTCACATCAGGCAATGCTTCTTGTGAATAACAAACTCTAATTTTGTGAGTGTTTTTTATAGGGCAGGGCAGCTCTAACCAACATTTCCAATCTCGTCTCAATGATTGTACTCCAGGTTAGCTGGACCCCTGACTCCAATTAGGTTTTGGAGAAGTCATTAGCCTAGGGGTTCACATACTTTATCCAACCTACACTGTGATTGTTTAAATTATGTATTCAGTATAGACAAGAAAAATACAATAATTTGTGCGTTATTAGTTTAAGCAGACTGTGATTGTCTGTTGTTGTGACTTAGATGAAGATCAGATCTAATTTTATGACCAATTGATGCATAAATCCAGGTTTTTCCAAAGGGTTCACATACTTTTTCTTGACACTGTATATACTAGGTGGTGTCAGAAGAAGGCCCCAAAAATTGTCACTCAAGTCATAGACTGTTCTCTCTGCTACCACACGGGAAGCGATACCGGAGTTCCAAGTCTAGGACCAAAAGTGTCCTTAACAGCTTCTACCCCCCAAGCAATAAGTCTGCTGAACAATGAATCAAATGGCCACCGGACTATTTACATTGATCCCCCGTCTGTTTTTACACTGCTGTTACCTTCTGGGCCACTCCAGAAGGCATATTTTCTTTTGTTGAAGCAATTCTGTTGATTTACTTCTATGTTTTGGCACGTTGTCCTGTTGCATCACCCAACTTTATTATCCATGCATAGTCACTTTACAAATTACCTTGATTAACCTGTACCCCTTCACAATGACTCTGTACCGGTACCCCCTGTATTTAACCTCGTTATTGTTATTTTTAATTTTTAAAAGGGCTGGTAGAGTAAGTATTTCACAGTAAAGTCTACACCTGTTGTATTCAGTATTTCACAATAAAGTCTACACCTGTTGTATTCTGTATTTCACAGTAAAGTCTACACCTGTTGTATTCAGTATTTCACAGTAAAGTCTACACCTGTTGTATTCAGTATTTCACAGTAAAGTCTACACCTGTTGTATTCAGTATTTCACAGTAAAGTCTACACCTGTTGTATTCAGTATTTCACAGTAAAGTCTACACCTGTTGTATTCAGTATTTCACAATAAAGTCTACACCTGTTGTATTCTGTATTTCACAGTATAGTCTACACCTGTTGTATTCAGTATTTCACAGTAAAGTGTACACCTGTTGTATTCGGTATTTCACAGTAAAGTCTACACCTGTTGTATTCGGCGCATGCGACAAATACAACTTGATTTGATAGTTGAAAAGCTGGTCATGCCCTCAGTCGTGGATGCTTGCCCTCAGTCGTGGATGCTTGCCCTCAGTCGTGGATGCTTGCCCTCAGTCGTGGATGCTTGCCCTCAGTCGTGGATGCTTGCCCTCAGTCGTGGATGCTTGCCCTCAGTCGTGGATGCTTGCCCTCAGTCGTGGATGCTTGCCCTCAGTCGTGGATGCTTGTCCTCAGTCGTGGATGCTTGCCCTCAGTCGTGGATGCTTGCCCTCAGTCGTGGATGCTTGCCCTCAGTCGTGGATGCTTGCCCTCAGTCGTGGATGCTTGCCCTCAGTCGTGGATGCTTGCCCTCAGTCGTGGATGCTTGCCCTCAGTCGTGGATGCTTGCCCTCAGTCGTGGATGCTTACCCTCAGTCGTGGATGCTTGCCCTCAGTCGTGGATGCTTGCCCTCAGTCGTGGATGCTTGCCCTCAGTCGTGGATGCTTGCCCTCAGTCGTGGATGCTTGCCCTCAGTCGTGGATGCTTGCCCTCAGTTGTGGATGCTTACCCTCAGTCGTGGATGCTTACCCTCAGTCGTGGATGCTTGCCCTCAGTCGTGGATGCTTGCCCTCAGTCGTGGATGCTTGCCCTCAGTCGTGGATGCTTGCCCTCAGTCGTGGATGCTTGCCAACAGGGTTTTAGGCTCAACTGCTGCTTCAAAGATCAGCATAATCCCAATTCCCAATGACAGTGTCACGTGTAGAATCCAGGATATGGCAGATGATATCACAGGTTTTAGACAGAGCCCACACTGGTTTACAATCCAATTAGATGAGATGACTGCCGTTGTAAATGCCTTTCTTCTTGTTTATATTCGCTACATTGATGAATAAATCATTTTTTTGCAAAGAGTTGCCTCAGAATACTACCGCAGGTGAAATATTCTGTGTTCTGAAGGAGTACAGAACAGGACGTGCATTAGTATGGGACCGTTATATCTGGTTCTGTACTGACGAGACTTCTGCTCAACCTATCCATGCTTGGAAGCGCATGTGACCATTTCATAGCAAACTATAACATTTCCGCTTTCAAGAAAATGCTTGGCGTCTGGAGAGACCGAGTGGATAGAGGCATTTTCAATATGTTCCCCCTATTCTCAACTGGCTGAGTGGGTCCACTTGGTCCACTTGGATCCCAAGCGTAAATTGATGGGGTCACGTCTGATCCAAACTCTGCTCAAATTCTAGGATTACTTCCCCTCGCAATCTGATCCACGCCCAGGAAAACAGTGGAATGCGTCATCTGTTCACCAGCACTGAAAAGACACAGCTTGTCACTGGTTGTTGAGGAAAAACTATTGGAGCTGTCCTGTGATCAATGCCTGCTCGCTCGTTTTAATGAGATGCGCCTGTCAAACATTCTAGCTGTTCAACAGTGGAGAAAACCCACAACCCACAACTCAGCGAGATGGCAGTGAAGACGTTCATCCCCTTTCATTCTACTTCTGAGAGACCAACTTCTCGTCTCTTGCTGCAACAACATCTAAATATGGCAGTAGACCGGCTGTTGAAAACACCTTGAGTTTACCTCTCCACTTTCCCTACGAGGTTTGACCTGCTGGTGTCCTAGAGACAGGCACGCCCGTCTGTCTCATTGTTTAGGTGAGTCAAACATCTTGTGATATTCTTTATGTTTTTTATGTATGTATTGAATGAATGAATTAAATATTGTTATTTGTTTCTAAAGATTCAGTTGTTGTTATGTTGTTGTTGTTGACAGCACAGGTAATGTGATTGTGTATAATGACTAAACATTTTTTGTTTTGTTTTGTCATTTATAGACAGACAGACCTCCTGAAGACAGCCCATGAAGAAAGCACAGAGAGACACAGCCCATGAAGAAAGCACAGAGAGACACAGCCCATGAAGAAAGCACAGAGACACAGCCCATGAAGAAAGCACAGAGAGACACAGCCCATGAAGAAAGCACAGAGACACAGCCCATGAAGAAAGCACAGAGACACAGCCCATGAAGAAAGCACAGAGAGACACAGCCCATGAAGAAAGCACAGAGACACAGCCCATGAAGAAAGCACAGAGACACAGCCCATGAAGAAAGCACAGAGACACTGCCCATGAAGAAAGCACAGAGACACTGCCCATGAAGAAAGCACAGAGAGACACAGCCCATGAAGAAAGCACAGAGAGACACAGCCCATGAAGAAAGCACAGAGACACAGCCCATGAAGAAAGCACAGAGAGACACAGCCCATGAAGAAAGCACAGAGACACTGCCCATGAAGAAAGCACAGAGACACAGCCCATGAAGAAAGCACAGAGACACTGCCCATGAAGAAAGCACAGATACACATCCCATGAAGAAAGCACAGAGAGACACAGCCCATGAAGAAAGCACAGAGAGACACAGCCCATGAAGAAAGCACAGAGAGACACAGCCCATGAAGATGGACAGAGAGACACAGCCCATGAAGAAAGCACAGAGAGACACAGCCCATGAAGAAAGCACAGAGAGACACAGCCCATGAAGATGGACAGACAGGCAGGCAGACAAACCAGGAAGGCAGCCAAATAAATACATCATTCATTAATGTATTGCAAAGTAAAAATAAATGTATTAAAATCTGTTTTGTAAGGTCAAAGCAATTGTCAACAATTTACCACAGACACACTCTCTCACACACACACTCTCTCACACACACACTCTCTCACAGACACACTCTCTCTCACACACACACTTTCTCACACACACACTTTCTCACACACACACTCTCTCACAGACACTCGTTCACACACTCTCACACACACTCTCTCTCACAGACACACTCTCTCACCTCTCACACACTCTCTCTCACAGACATTCTCTCACACATACTCTCTCACACACACTCTCTCTCACACACTCTCTCTCACACACTCTCACACACACTCTCTCACAGACGCACACACACTCACAGACACACACACTCTCTCACAGACACACACACAGACTCACAGACACACACACTCTCTTACAGACACACTCTCACAGACACTCTCTCAGACACACTCTCACAGACACACTCTCTCACACACTCTCACAGACATTCTCTCACACACACTCTCTCACACACACTCTCTCTCACAGACACTCTCTCTCACAGACACACTCTCACACACACTGTCTCTCACACACTCTCTCTCACACACACACTCTCACACACACTCTCTCACAGACACACACACAGACACACACTCAGACACACACACTCTCACACACACTCTCTCACAGACACACACACAGACACACACTCTCACACACACTTTCACACACACTCTTTCACACACACTCTCTCACAGACACACTCTCTCTCACACACTCTCACTCTCTCACAGACACACTCTCACACACACTCTTTCACACACACTCTCTCTCAGACACACTCTCACAGACACTCTCTCTCACAGACACACTCTCACATACTCTCTCTCACACACACACACTCTCTCACACACACTCTCTCAAAGACACACACACTCTCACACACACACTCTCACAGACACACGCTCTCTCACAGACACACGCTCTCTCACACAGACACGCTCTCTCACACAGACACGCTCTCTCACACAGACACGCTCTCTCAC
Source organism: Oncorhynchus mykiss (assembly GCF_057628025.1). NCBI lineage: Eukaryota > Metazoa > Chordata > Actinopteri > Salmoniformes > Salmonidae > Oncorhynchus > Oncorhynchus mykiss. The sequence continues at coordinate 12,790,966 of NC_143046.1, read as the reverse complement.
ACAGACACGCTCTCTCACACAGACACACTCTCTCACAGACACACACTCTCTCACAGACACACTCTCTCACAGACACACTCTCTCACACAGACACACTCTCTCACACAGACACACTCTCTCACAGACACACTCTCTCACACAGACACACTCTCTCACACAGACACACTCTCTCTCACAGACACACACTCTCTCACAGACACACTCTCTCACACACACTCTCTCACACACACACTCTCTCACACACACTCTCTCACACACACTCTCTCACAGACACTCTCTCACAGACACTCTCACACACACTCTCTCACACACTCTCTCTCACACACACACTCTCACACACACTCTCTCTCACAGACACACACTCACAGACACACACTCTCAAAGACACACTCTCTCACAGACACACTCTCTCTCACAGACACACTCTCTCTCACAGACGCACTCTCTCACACAGACACACTCTCTCACAAACTCTCTCTCTCTCACACACACACTCTCACACACACTCTCTTTCACAGACACACACTCACAGACACACACTCTCAGACAGTCTCTCTCACAGACACTCTCTCACACACACACACTTTCACAGACAACCTCTCTCACAGACACACTCTCTCACACACACTCTCTCAGACACACTCTCTTTCACACACTCTCACAGACTCACTCTCTCACACAGGCACTCTCTCACACACACTCTCTCACACAGACACTCTCCCATAGACAGTCTCTCTCACACACTCTCACAGACACACTCTCTCACACAGGCACTCCTCAATGTCTTGATCCTACTGTAGAGTAGGGAATGGGCATTTGAAATAATTTCACTATTCAAGTAATAGCATGATATTTTTTGGTGATATCCGGCTACTGTGTTTAAACTAGGACACCTGCTGTGCAGCCTGAGAGAACACCTCTCCCGAGACGTGCAGACTGTAAGACAGGGGCCGGCCGTGTGGATGA
>NC_143046.1:12712500-12785000 GCF_057628025.1 Oncorhynchus mykiss | reverse complement strand
ATGCCAGGGGCTCGGTCTGATGAGAGCTGCATAACTGCAGTGGACAGCTCCTGCAGAGTAATGTCAGAGTCTAAAGTAGCTCTCTGCTCAGGGCCCAATTGAGGAAGTCCATGTAACAACTGTTCAGCACACAGAGGATCACAATCCTCCGCCTTATAGAGGGCAGAGTAGAAATCCACGGCATGTTGGTGCATCTCACCGTCATCCGTGGTCACCTTCCCACCGGGAAGACAAAGGCAGACCATCTGTTTACGTTGTAATGTCGACAGTCCTAGTGTTTAAAAAAAAGCACTAGGAGCATCCATATCCTTGAGGGTAGCAAAACGAGACCTAATCAAGGCACCCTTCACTCTTTCATGAAGAAACGACCTCAGTTCATGTCTCTTGTCCTGTAAGTTCATGACTAGTCCAGGGTCATTCACTCAATAGATTTGATGTCCTGTTCAAGGGCCCTGATAGTTTCTTTAACTTCAATAAGAGACAGAGCAGTATACTATCGACAAAACACATGTATTTGGGCCTTCCCAACCTCCCACCATTGTCAAGGACTCAAAATTCCATTCAATAACCCCACATTTTTCCCAAAACAACAAAAACTTTTCACAAAACATGGCATCATGTAGTAACTTAACATTTCAGTTTTTTACAATCACTTTGTCACTAATTTCAGAACCTTGTGGTCATTTTTCAAAACTCTAGACACAAAACTCAAAACGGTCATCACTTGTAACACAGGCTGTCCAATGTTCAAAACATTGCATTGTTCATTCATATCTTTAAAGAAACCTTGCACTGGCAGAGTCATTGGTTCAAATAACTCATTTATCATGAAATACCATAGGAACATTCATTTAGATCACCCACACACAAGATACCAATAGTTTCACTATGTAGTTGTTCGTAGAATCATTAAATATTATAGTACAAAATATGTGATACATATTTCATTTATTTTATTTCACATTTATTTAACCAGGTAAGCTAGTTGAGGATACGTTCTCATTGTCACGCCCTGACCTTAGAGAGCCTGTTTATTTCTCTATTTGGTTAGGTCAGGGTGTGATTTGGGTGGGCATTCTAGTTTATTTCTCTATTTGGGTAGATCAGGGTGTGATTTGGGTGGGCATTCTAGTTTATTTCTCTATTTGGGTAGATCAGGGTGTGATTTGGGTGGGCATTCTAGTTTATTTCTCTATTTGGGTAGATCAGGGTGTGATTTGGGTGGGCATTCTAGTTTATTTCTCTATTTGGGTAGATCAGGGTGTGATTTGGGTGGGCATTCTAGTTTATTTTTTTGTTGGCCCTGTATGGTTCCCAATCAGAGGCAGCTGTCTAGCGTTGTCTCTGATTGGGGATCATACTTAGGCAGCCTGTTTTCCACCTTTAGTTTGTGGGATCTTGTTTTTGCACAGTAGCTGTAGAGCCCTGCAGAACTTTACGTTCGCTGATCTTTTGTTGTTTTGTTGGTGTTCATTCTAAAATAAATGAAGATGTACACTTTCCACGCTGCGCTTTGGTCTCATTCCGACAACGGACGCAACACTCATTTACAACTGCGACCTGGCCAAGATAAAGCAAAGCAGTGCGACACAAACAACACGGAGTTACACATGGAATAAACAAGCGTACAGTCAATAACACAATAGTTAAAAATAAAGTCTATATACAGTGTGTGCAAATGGCGTGAGGAGGTAAGGCAATAAATAGGTCATAGTAGTGAAGTAATTACAATTTAGCATATTAACACTGGAGTGAGAGATGGGCAGATGATGATGTGCAAGTAGGTACTACTATTATGGTACTACACATAAATACATCACTGTAAAATTACTAGTAGAGAGAATACTACAGACGGTGGAATCATTGATGAAACAATAAAATCACAACATAGTGTAGGAATCTTTGAATCAAAGCAAAAGTAATTAACTACAAAAAAACAAACAAAAAACTACAGTAAAACGTCAACGGCAGTGTTCCTCACCTGGCTTACTGTAAAAAACAAATCACTGCAGTGTTCCTCACCTGGCTTACTGTAAAAAACGAATCACTGCAGTGTTCCTCGCCTGGCTTACTGTAAAAAACTAATCACTGCAGTGTTCCTCACCTGGCTTACTGTAAAAAACAAATCACTGCAGTGTTCCTCACCTGGCTTACTGTAAAAAACAAATCACTGCAGTGTTCCTCACCTGGCTTACTGTAAAACATCACTGCAGTGTTCCTCACCTGGCTTACTGTAAAAAAAATCACTGCAGTGTTCCTCACCTGGCTTACTGTAAAACATCACTGCAGTGTTCCTCACCTGGCTTACTGTAAAAAACATCACTGCAGTGTTCCTCACCTGGCTTACTGTAAAACATCACTGCAGTGTTCCTCACCTGGCTTACTGTAAAAAACATCACTGCAGTGTTCCTCACCTGGCTTACTGTAAAAAACAAATCACAGGATTGGTTACTGTACTTCTATATTTCCATCAAACATCTTGGAAAGAATCTTCAGGGCATGGTGAATCCAGGCCTGACACTGGTCTGCTGTGATGTCATTGTATGGTGAATCCAGGCCTGACACTGGTCTGCCGTGATGTCATTGCATGGTGAATCCAGGCCTGACACTGGTCTGCCGTGATGTCATTGCATGGTGAATCCAGGCCTGACACTGGTCTGCCGTGATGTCATTGCAGGGTGAATCCAGGCCTGACACTGGTCTGCTGTGATGTCATTGCATGCGTCATCCATGGCCTGGAGAAGGGTGGCTTGTTCGTGAGGGCGCCTATCATATCTTCCACCTCCATGTGGAGAAAAATTATTCAGTCGGGTTAAGGAAAGCAGAGTATGGGGGTAAGTACAGGGTGGTAAATTGTGGATGGGGCTAAAACCATGCTTGCACCATTTGAGCATGGTGGAACCTGACATTATCCCACACAATGACATATGTCACGCCATCAGCTCGACAGACCTGATTCATCTCATCAAGGAAGATTACAAGGAGAGCTGGATTATATGATCCAATACGAGGTCTGCGTCCAACCACACCATCTTCTGTTATAGCCGCACACATGGTGATGTTGGCCCCACATTGTCCAGGTACTTGGATGGCTGCCTGCTAGCCAATGAAATTCCGACCTCTCCTCCTTGTCTTGGCCAGGTTGAAACTTGCCTCATCCAAAAAGAGGTATTTGTGATGGTTTTCGTCAGCATCCACCTCCATCACCCTCTAAAAATATGTTTTGGAAAGAGAATTACTGATAACAATGATGTCGAATTTTGGGGGGATTCTTCACAAAGGCATCTTGAAACTGAACATACCTGAACATACTTGAACATACTCAGTCCTCAGTTGCTTCACTCTGTCTGCATTTCTTTCAAAAGGCACACAGTATAGCTAGCATGTCGCTTATGGCCAACATCCCCACACTCAAAACACTGTTGACTACCCGTACTAGCATAACTATACAGTCTGTTGTCATACTTGACTTTAAACGATAAATCCAAAGTCTGCTCCGGTGAGTCCGAAAACATAAACAGTTGTCGCTGAAACAACATAACCTGTTTCAGAGCCGGGTGTTTGAAACGACATAACCTGTTTCAGAGCGGGGTGTTTGAAACTACATAACCTGTTTCAGAGCCGGGTGTTTGAAACGACATAACCTGTTTCAGAGTTGGGTGTTTGAAACAACATAACCTGTTTCAGAGCCGGGTGTTTGAAACGACATAACCTGTTTCAGAGCCAGGTGTTTGAAACGACATAACCTGTTTCAGAGCCGGGTGTTTGAAACGACATAACCTGTTTCAGAGCCAGGTGTTTGAAACGACATAACCTGTTTGAGCCAGGTGTTTGAAACGACATTACCTGTTTCAGAGCCAGGTGTTTGCAACCCAACGGGACAATCTTAATTTAACTTGCAAACTTCCCAAACCACAATAACTCATGCTCCATTAGCTCGTTGGGAATAAACGGTGGTACATTCAAAATTGTAACCTTTGTTGAAGGAGAAAAAGCAGCGCAACTTGAAAGATCATGTCAACATCATACTTTCAAAATCTTAGCTAGCAAGCTAGACAAGCAGTCATCGTCATGAATCACGTCGACATTCTACTGACAATTCCTTTTCAATCCTTGTCATATGAAGATAAATTATAGATAAAACATATTGGAGCTCAACGGCCATTGGACATAAACATTACACAAGAAGTTGGAAATCGCAAATTCAACAATAAGTGGTTGGGAAGGCATCAGTGGCTAACTGAAAGCATTTCAAAGCTATCACTAGCCTGTTATTTGGTGGAGTGGGTGTGTGGTCCAAGTATGAGTTTAAGGGTCTCTTTTCTAAGCTTAAAAGGATAAACATTCACATGCCATGGGCCAGAAAAAAGTTGAATACATTGGCCATGCTGTCAATCCAGCATGACTTCTGCCACGTTCAAAACAACTGGAAACTAGGAAAAAACTCGCTCTGAATGGGAAATATACAGTGGGGCAAAAAAGTATTTAGTCAGCCACCAATTGTGCAAGTTCTCACACTTAAAAAGATGAGAGGCCTTTTCATCATAGGTACACTTCAACTATGACAGACAAAATGAGGGGAAAAAATATCCAGAAAATCACATTGTAGGATTTTTAATGAATTTATTTGCAAATTACACGCATTGACTGATGAACAAAAGAGATCTCAGAAGAATTGTTTACTTGCATAAAGCTGGAAAGTATGGTGGAGGGAGCATCATGGTTTGGGGCTGTTTTGCTGCTTCCTGGGCCTGGACAGCTTGCTATCATCTATGGAAAAATGAATTCCCAGTTTACCAAGACATTTTGCAGGAAAATGTAAGGCTATCTGTCCGCCAATTGAAGCTCAACAGAAGTTGGGTGATGCAACAGGAAAACGACCCAAAATTCAGAAGTAAATCAACAACAGAATGGCTTCAACAGAAGAAAATACGCCTTTTGGAGTGGCCCAGTCAGAGTCCTGACCTCAACCCGATTGAGATGCTGTGTCATGACCTCAAGAGAGCGGTTCACAACAGACATCCCAAGAATATTGCTGAACTGAAACAGTATTGTAAAGATGAATGGTCCACAATTCCTCCTGACCGCTGTGCAGGTCTGATACGCAACTACAGAAAACGTTTGGTTGAGGTTATTGCTGCCAAAGGAGGGTCAACCAGTTATTAAATCCAGGGGTTCACATACTTTTCCCACCCTGCACTGTGAATGTTTACACAGTGTGTTCAATAAAATCATGAAAAAGTATACTTGTTTGTGTTTTATTAGTTTAAGCAGACTGTGTTTGTCTATTGTTGTGCGTTAGATGAAGATCAGATCAAATTGTATGACCAATGTATGCAGAAGTCCATTCCAAAGGGTTCATATACTGTTTCTTGTTATATTGACTACGTCTGTCCTAGCTCGCTCATTAATGACTTAATCTAAATTACGGATGGCCTCTTATGCGTTCGTCGTCCCCTTATGCCATAGTTTGTACATCTCAATTGTCAGTAGAAACTACATTTGTTTAAGCAAGTCAGACATATCAGCTATGGTTTATTTTAAAGGCAGTAAAGAGGCGGAATGAACTGTTTTGTTGCCAGACAAGACTCTGCTGATATCCAGGTGTAGCAGTGGTAAGGTGTTGGGACTCTGCTGATAGCCAGGTGTAGCAGTGGTAAGGTGTTGGGACTCTGCTGATAGACAGGTGTAGCAGTGGTAAGGTCTCTGCTGATATCCAGGTGTAGCAGTGGTAAGGTCTCTGCTGATATCCAGGTGTAGCAGTGGTAAGGTCTCTGCTGATATCCAGGTGTAGCAGTGGTAAGGTGTTGGGACTCTGCTGATATCCAGGTGTAGCAGTGGTAAGGTCTCTGCTGATATCCAGGTGTAGCAGTGGTAAGGTCTCTGCTGATATCCAGGTGTAGCAGTGGTAAGGTGTTGGGACTCTGCTGATAGACAGGTGTAGCAGTGGTAAGGTGTTGGGACTCTGCTGCTAGCCAGGTGTAGCAGTGGTAAGGTGATGGGACTCTGCTGATAGCCAGGTGTAGCAGTGGTAAGGTGTTGGGACTCTGCTGATAGCCAGGTGTAGCAGTGGTAAGGTGTTGGGACTCTGCTGATATCCAGGTGTAGCAGTGGTAAGGTGTTGGGACTCTGCTGATAGCCATGTGTAGCAGTGGTAAGGTGTTGGGACTCTGCTGATAGACAGGTGTAGCAGTGGTAAGGTGTTGGGACTCTGCTGATAGACAGGTGTAGCAGTGGTAAGGTGATGGGACTCTGCTGATAGCCAGGTGTAGCAGTGGTAAGGTGTTGGGACTCTGCTGATAGCCAGGTGTAGCAGTGGTAAGGTGTTGGGACTCTGCTGATATCCAGGTGTAGCAGTGGTAAGGTGTTGGGACTCTGCTGATAGCCAGGTGTAGCAGTGGTAAGGTGTTGGGACTCTGCTGATAGCCAGGTGTAGCAGTGGTAAGGTGTTGGGACTCTGCTGATAGACAGGTGTAGCAGTGGTAAGGTGTTGGGACTCTGCTGATAGACAGGTGTAGCAGTGGTAAGGTGTTGGGACTCTGCTGATAGACAGGTGTAGCAGTGGTAAGGTGATGGGACTCTGCTGATAGCCAGGTGTAGCAGTGGTAAGGTGTTGGGACTCTGCTGATAGCCAGGTGTAGCAGTGGTAAGGTGTTGGGACTCTGCTGATATCCAGGTGTAGCAGTGGTAAGGTGTTGGGACTCTGCTGATAGACAGGTGTAGCAGTGGTAAGGTGTTGGGACTCTGCTGCTAGCCAGGTGTAGCAGTGGTAAGGTGATGGGACTCTGCTGATAGCCAGGTGTAGCAGTGGTAAGGTGTTGGGACTCTGCTGATATCCAGGTGTAGCAGTGGTAAGGTGTTGGGACTCTGCTGATAGCCATGTGTAGCAGTGGTAAGGTGTTGGGACTCTGCTGATAGCCAGGTGTAGCAGTGGTAAGGTGTTGGGACTCTGCTGATATCCAGGTGTAGCAGTGGTAAGGTGTTGGGACTCTGCTGATATCCAGGTGTAGCAGTGGTAAGGTGTTGGGACTCTGCTGATAGCCAGGTGTAGCAGTGGTAAGGTGTTGGGACTCTGCTGATAGACAGGTGTAGCAGTGGTAAGGTGTTGGGACTCTGCTGATAGACAGGTGTAGCAGTGGTAAGGTGTTGGGACTCTGCTGATAGACAGGTGTAGCAGTGGTAAGGTGTTGGGACTCCGCTGATAGCCAGGTGTAGCAGTGGTAAGGTGTTGGGACTCTGCTGATAGCCAGGTGTAGCAGTGGTAAGGTGTTGGGACTCCGCTGATAGCCAGGTGTAGCAGTGGTAAGGTGTTGGGACTCTGCTGATAGCCAGGTGTAGCAGTGGTAAGGTGTTGGGACTCTGCTGATAGACAGGTGTAGCAGTGGTAAGGTGATGGGACTCTGCTGATAGCCAGGTGTAGCAGTGGTAAGGTGTTGGGACTCTGCTGATAGCCAGGTGTAGCAGTGGTAAGGTGTTGGGACTCTGCTGATATCCAGGTGTAGCAGTGGTAAGGTGTTGGGACTCTGCTGATAGACAGGTGTAGCAGTGGTAAGGTGTTGGGACTCTGCTGCTAGCCAGGTGTAGCAGTGGTAAGGTGTTGGGACTCTGCTGATAGCCAGGTGTAGCAGTGGTAAGGTGTTGGGACTCTGCTGATAGCCAGGTGTAGCAGTGGTAAGGTGTTGGGACTCTGCTGATATCCAGGTGTAGCAGTGGTAAGGTGTTGGGACTCTGCTGATAGCCATGTGTAGCAGTGGTAAGGTGTTGGGACTCTGCTGATAGCCAGGTGTAGCAGTGGTAAGGTGTTGGGACTCTGCTGATATCCAGGTGTAGCAGTGGTAAGGTTTTGGGACTCTGCTGATATCCAGGTGTAGCAGTGGTAAGGTGTTGGGACTCTGCTGATAGCCAGGTGTAGCAGTGGTAAGGTGTTGGGACTCTGCTGATAGACTGGTGTAGCAGTGGTAAGGTGTTGGGACTCTGCTGATAGCCAGGTGTAGCAGTGGTAAGGTGTCTGGACTCTGCTGATAGACAGGTGTAGCAGTGGTAAGGTGTTGGGACTCTGCTGATAGCCAGGTGTAGCAGTGGTAAGGTGTTGGGACTCTGCTGATAGACAGGTGTAGCAGTGGTAAGGTGTTGGGACTCTGCTGATAGACAGGTGTAGCAGTGGTAAGGTGTTGGGACTCTGCTGATAGACAGGTGTAGCAGTGGTAAGGTGTTGGGACTCCGCTGATAGCCAGGTGTAGCAGTGGTAAGGTGTTGGGACTCTGCTGATAGCCAGGTGTAGCAGTGGTAAGGTGTTGGGACTCCGCTGATAGCCAGGTGTAGCAGTGGTAAGGTGTTGGGACTCTGCTGATAGCCAGGTGTAGCAGTGGTAAGGTGTTGGGACTCCGCTGATAGCCAGGTGTAGCAGTGGTAAGGTGTTGGGACTCTGCTGATAGCCAGGTGTAGCAGTGGTAAGGTGTTGGGACTCTGCTGATAGCCAGGTGTAGCAGTGGTAAGGTGTTGGGACTCTGCTGATAGACAGGTGTAGCAGTGGTAAGGTGTTGGGACTCTGCTGATAGCCAGGTGTAGCAGTGGTGAGGTGTTGGGACTCTGCTGATAGCCAGGTGGAGCAGTGGTAAGGTCTCTGCTGATAGACAGGTGTAGCAGTGGTAAGGTGTTGGAACTCTGCTGATAGCCAGGTGGAGCAGTGGTAAGGTCACTGCTGATAGCCAGGTGTAGCAGTGGTAAGGTGTTGGGACTCTGCTGATAGCCAGGTGTAGCAGTGGTAAGGTGTTGGGACTGCTGATAGCCAGGTGTAGCAGTGGTAAGGTCTCTGCTGATATCCAGGTGTAGCAGTGGTAAGGTCTCTGCTGATAGACAGGTGTAGCAGTGGTAAGGTGTTGGGACTCTGCTGCTAGCCAGGTGTAGCAGTGGTAAGGTGAGGGGGGGGGGGGGGGGGGTGGAGTTTGCCCCACCAAGATTTACATGCTAAAATGTTGCTTTTTTAAAGCACATTTCCTGAAATTCTATGCATTATGTCATGGCTAATATTGTGTCCTTTACTCAAACATAATAACAAAATCAATACTGCTAAATGTTCAATTCTCCCTGACTGTCTAGCTTTTATTTTGGTGATTTTTTTTAGTTCTCAAAGATGATATTATAAAAAAATATATAGGTTCATTATCTTTGCTAAATACTTTGTGGGTATTTAGCTCCATCTGATATAGTAATTAGGATTATTTAGGTCATGGGATTAGATAAAGGTCAAAGTACAGACAGACACTTCTGAGAATGAATCCCAGTCTGCCAGCTACCACTGTGTGTACAGTGTGTGTGTGTACAGTGTGTGTGTGTCAGGGGGTTATCTCCATCATCAACAGTATAAACCCAAACCAAACAACCATGTCTGTGCTCATTGAATGGTGCAGTATATTCTGCTAAATGTGCTAGCCTGTTTCTCTGTTTCTCTGTCTAATAAGTGCAGCTGGGTCTCACTAACACAAACAGAACAGGAATATCTCTCTATTCCAACTCTGTTTGGTTGGCCTCAATACAGAAGATGACTGTCGGTTCCTTCTACTAGTAACTTAATGACGGAAGATATACAGTGCCTTGCGAAAGTATTTGGCCCCCTTGAACTTTGCGACCTTTTGCCACATTTCAGGCTTCAAACATTAAGATATAAAACTATTTTTTTGTGAAGAATCAACAACAAGTGGGACACAATCATGAAGTGGAACGACATTTATTGGATATTTCAAACTTTTTTAACAAATCAAAAACTGAAAAATTGGGCGTGAAAAATTATTCAGCCCCTTTACTTTCAGTGCAGCAAACTCTCTCCAGAAGTTCAGTGAGGATCTCTGAATGATCCAATGTTGACCTAAATGACTAATGATGATAAATACAATCCACCTGTGTGTAATCAAGTCTCCGTATAAATTCACCTGTACTGTGATAGTCTCAGAGGTCCGTTAAAAGCACAGAGAGCATGATGAAGAACAAGGAACACACCAGGCAGGTCCGAGATACTGTTGTGAAGAAGTTTAAAGCCGGATTTGGATACAAAAAGATTTCCCATAAATAAAATAAATAAAGTAGGGAAAGAGGTAGTTGTTTGGGCTAAATTATAAATGGGCTATGTACAGGTGCAGTAATCTGTGAGCTGCTCTGACAGCTGGTGCTGGAAGCTAGTGAGGGAGATAAGTGTTTCCAGTTTCAGAGATTTTTGTAGTTCGTTCCAGTCATTGGCAGCAGAGAACTGGAACGAGAGGCGGCCAAAAAAAGAATTGGTTTTGGCGGTGACCAGAGAGATATACCTGCTGGAGCATGTGCTACAGGTGGGAGATGCTATGGTGACCAGCGAGCTGAGATAAGGGGGCACTTTACCTAGCAGGGTCTTGTATATGACATGGAGCTAGTGGGTTTGTCGACGAGTATGAAGCGAGGGCCAGCCAACGAGAGCGTACAGGTCGCAATGGTGGGTAGTATATGGGGCTTTGGTGCCAAAACGGATGGCACTGTGATAGACTGCATCCAATTTGTTAAGTAGAGTGTTGGATGCTATTTTGTAAATGACATCGCCGAAGTCGAGGATTGGTAGGATGGTCAGTTTTATATGTATATACTGTACTCTATACCATCTACTGAATCTTTCCTATGTCGTTCTGTACCATCACTCATTCATATATCTTTATGTACATATTCTTCATCCCTTTACACTTGTGTGTAATTGTTAGGTTAAATTACTCATTGAAATTTACTGCATTGTCGGAACTAGAAGCACAAGCATTTCGCTACACTCGCATTAACATCTGCTAACCATGTGTATGTGACAAATAAGATTTGATTTGATTTGATTTGTCTCTCTGTATCTCTCTGTCTATCGGTCTCTCTCTCAATTTTTATTTCAATTCAAGGGGCTTTATTGGCATGGGAAACGTATGTTAACATTACACTACAAGTTAGGTAGAAAACGAACAAAAGTGAAATAAACAATACAAATGAATAGTTAACATTTCACTCACAAAAGTTCCAAAAGAATAAGTAAGTACAAAAGAGAAGATAAATGAATGTAAATATGGGTTGCATTTACAATGGTGTTAGTTCTTCACAAATATTGCGGTTGTGATAGCACACTGTGGTATTTCACCCAATCGATATGGGAGTTTATCAAAATGTTGTTTGTTTTCAAATTCTTTGTGGATCTGTGTAATCTGAGGGAAATATGTGTCTCTAATATGGTCATACATTGGGCAGGAGGTTAGGAAGTGCAGCTCAGTTTCCACCTCATTTTGTGGGCAGTGTGCACATAGCCTGTCTTCTCCTGAGAGCCAGGTCTGCCTTTGGCGGCCTTTCTCAATAGCAAGGCTATGCTCACTGAGTCTGTACATAGTCAAAGCTTTCCTTAATTTTGGGTCAGTCAAAGTGGTCAGGTATTCTGCCACTGTGTACTCTCTGTGTAGGGCCAAATAGCATTCTAGTTTGCTCTGTTTTTTTGTTAATTATTTCCAATGTGTCAAGTAATTTTATTTTTATTTTCTCATGATTTGGTTGGGTCTAATTGTGCTGTTGTCCTGGGGCTCTGTAGGGTGTGTTTGTGTTTGTGAACAGAGCCCCAGGACCAGCTTGCTTAGGGGACTCTTCTCCAGGTTCATCTCTCTGTAGGTGATGGCTTTGTTATGGAAGGTTTGGGAATCGCTTCCTTTTAGGTGGTTATTATAGAATTTAACGGCTCTTTTCTGGATTTTGATAATTAGTGGGTAATTCTGCTCTGCATGCATTATTTGGTGTTCTACGTTGTACACGGAGGATATTTTTGCAGAATTCTGCGTGCAGAGTCTCAATTTGGTGTTTGTCCCATTTTGTGAAGTATTGGTTGGTGAGCGGACCCCAGACCTCACAACCATAAAAGGCAATGGGCTCTATGACTGATTCAAGTATTTTTAGCCAAATCCTAATTGGTATGTTGAATTTTATGTTCCTTTTGATGGCATAGAATGCCCTTCTTGCCTTGTCTCTCAGGTCGTTCACAGCTTTGTGGAAGTTACCTGTGGCGCTGATGTTTAGGCCAAGGTATGTATAGTTTGTGTGCTCTCGGGAAACAGTGTCTAGATGGAATTTGTATTTGTGGTCCTGGTGACTGGACCTTTTTTGGAACACCATTATTTTGGTCTTACTGAGATTTACTGTCAGGGCCCAGGTCTGACAGAATCTGTGCATAAGATCTAGGTGCTGCTGTAGGCCTTGGTTGGTGACAGAAGCACCAGATCATCAGCAAACAGCAGACATTTGACTTCGGATTCTAGCAGGGGAAGGCCGGGTGCTGCAGACTTTTCTAGTGCCCGCGCCAATTTGTTGATATATATGTTGAAGAGGGTGGGGCTTAAGCTGCATCCCTGTCTAACCCCACGACCCTGTGTGAAGAAGTGTGTGTGTTTTTTGCCAATTTTAACCGCACACTTGTTGTTTGTGTACATGGATTTTATAATGTCGTATGTTTTACCCCCAACACTTTCCATCAGTTTGTATAGCAGACCCTCATGCCAAATTGAGTCGAAGGCTTTTTTGAAATCAACAAAGCATGAGAAGACTTTGCCTTTGTTTTGGTTTGTTTGGTTGTTAATTAGGGTGTGCAGGGTGAATACATGGTCTGTTGTATGGTAATTTGATAAAAAGCCAATTTGACATTTGCTCAGTACATCTCTCTCTCTCTCTCTGTCTCTCTCTCTCTGTCTCTGTCTCTGTCTCTCTGTCTCTCTCTCTGTCTCTCTCTCTGTCTCTCTGTCTCTCTCTCTGTCTCTGTCTCTCTCTGTCTCTCTCTCTCTCTCTGTATCTGTCTCTGTCTCTCTCTCTCTCCATTTACTCACTGGTCCAGCTAAATGAGGTCCTGTGGCCCTGCTGCTGAATACATGTACACTTTTCAAATCAAATCAAAGTTTATTTATTTACACACATACACACATAGACACACACACACATACACATACACATACATACACACATATATACACACACATACACACACACATACACACATACACACATACACACATACATACATACATACACACATAGACACATACATACATAGACACACACACATACATACATACATACATACATACATACATACATACAAACATAGACACATAGACACATACATACAGTGCCTTGCGAAAGTATTCGGCCCCCTTGAACTTTGCGACCTTTTGCCACATTTCAGGCTTCAAACATAAAGATATAAAACTGTATTTTTTTGTGAAGAATCAACAACAAGTGGGACACAATCATGAAGTGGAACGACATTTATTGGATATTTCAAACTTTTTTAACAAATCAAAAACTGACAAATTGGGCGTGCAAAATTATTCAGCCCCCTTAAGTTAATACTTTGTAGCGCCACCTTTTGCTGCGATTACAGCTGTAAGTCGCTTGGGGTATGTCTCTATCAGTTTTGCACATCGAGAGACTGACATTTTTTCCCATTCCTCCTTGCAAAACAGCTCGAGCTCAGTGAGGTTGGATGGAGAGCATTTGTGAACAGCAGTTTTCAGTTCTTTCCACAGATTCTCGATTGGATTCAGGTCTGGACTTTGACTTGGCCATTCTAACACCTGGATATGTTTATTTTTTAACCATTTTTTAATCATTGTCTTGTTGGAAGACAAATCTCCGTCCCAGTCTCGGGTCTTTTGCAGACTCCATCAGGTTTTCTTCCAGAATGGTCCTGTATTTGGCTCCATCCATCTTCCCATCAATTTTAACCATCTTCCCTGTCCCTGCTGAAGAAAAGCAGGCCCAAACCATGATGCTGCCACCACCATGTTTGACAGTGGGGATGGTGTGTTCAGCTGTGTTGCTTTCACGCCAAACATAACGTTTTGCATTGTTGCCAAAAAGTTCAATTTTGGTTTCATCTGACCAGAGCACCTTCTTCCACATGTTTAGTGTGTCTCCCAGGTGGCTTGTGGCAAACTTTAAATGACACTTTTTATGGATATCTTTAAGAAATGGCTTTCTTCTTGCCACTCTTCCATAAAGGCCAGATTTGTGCAATATACGACTGATTGTTGTCCTATGGACAGAGTCTCCCACCTCAGCTGTAGATCTCTGCAGTTCATCCAGAGTGATCATGGGCCTCTTGGCTGCATCTCTGATCAGTCTTCTCCTTGTATGAGCTGAAAGTTTAGAGGGACGGCCAGGTCTTGGTAGATTTGCAGTGGTCTGATACTCCTTCCATTTCAATATTATCGCTTGCACAGTGCTCCTTGGGATGTTTAAAGCTTGGGAAATCTTTTTGTATCCAAATCCGGCTTTAAACTTCTTCACAACAGTATCTCGGACCTGCCTGGTGTGTTCCTTGTTCTTCATGATGCTCTCTGCGCTCTTAACGGACCTCTGAGACTATCACAGTGCAGGTGCATTTATACGGAGACTTGATTACACACAGGTGGATTGTATTTATCATCATTAGTCATTTAGGTCAACATTGGATCATTCAGAGATCCTCACTGAACTTCTGGAGAGAGTTTGCTGCACTGAAAGTAAAGGGGCTGAATAATTTTGCACGCCCAATTTGTCAGTTTTTGATTTGTTAAAAAAGTTTGAAATATCCAATAAATGTCGTTCCACTTCATGATTGTGTCCCACTTGTTGTTGATTCTTCACAAAAAAATAGTTTTATATCTTAATGTTTGAAGCCTGAAATGTGGCAAAAGGTCGCAAAGTTCAAGGGGGCCGAATACTTTCGCAAGGCACTGTACATACATACATACACACATAGACACATACATACATACACACACACACACAAAGCTGAATACATAGGCCTCCAACATGAATCATCCAGGTCTTATTATTGCTGACCAGTCCTGGAGGCTCCAGGCAGCAGGAGGTATATTCTGGCCAGACAGACGTGTGTGTTTCAGCCCCTCCCATGCTGTGCATTCCTCCCATGTGTTTTTCTCTCTATTGACAGTCCAAGGAGCCCCGAACATGAACATGAACATTCTCTTTTAATAATCTGACTCTCCAGATCTGGATTAAAAACAGGGTGGAGAGAGCGCTCGGATTACCGCAGACTACTGCAGTGTTTCCTGTCCAAACAGTTGTAGACACAGAGAGAGAATGACTGTGCACCTTGTTTTGTTCTTATTTAACAACTGGAATATCTGGGAGTACAGTGTTCAGAATGAATTGGCCTTGGGAATTCTGACTAGGAATTTTAAAGGGAAAGTTTAAAAGGCTTTTTTGAAGGGCGCAAACTGCCGATTCACTATTAGCAACACAGGCCTTTCTACCCCCATCTCAACCCTGGGGTTACTTATCCTCCTCTAGATCAGTTATGCTAGTTCCTCTTCAGTCCGTATGGAAGAACATGACATTTAAATGACTGAAGTAAGTTTACAAAAGGAGGATTTAGCTGTCCCTGAGTGGATATAAAACTCTCTCTCTCTGTCCCTGAGTGGATATAAAACTCAGAGCATGTTGCTCTCTCTCTCACTCACTCACTCACTCACTCACTCACTCACTCACTCACTCACTCACTCACTCACTCACTCACTCACTCACTCACTCACTCACTCACTCACACACACACACACACACACACACACACACACACACACACACACAGCCAGATTATTCAGGCTGCTTTGAGCTCCATCTTCAAAGAGCTCATTTTAATCTAACCTTGTCCTGAGAAGTTAAACCCAAGAGAAAGAGGAGAAATCGTGCAGGAGACGATTATGTGAAGAGCGGTGGTAGTCTGGAGGTTTCAGGGTTGGGGAGCTCAGTGAAGGCTGCCTCCATTACAGTATGTGACGTCTGAGTGTAGATACTGGCCTGGTCATCATCATTTGTTTATGAAGTAACATATGTCTGTGAACACTCAGACTCCCAATTATTTATCATGGATTTAAAGGTTGGAGTCTCTTGTTACTCCTTTCTATGTTTGAGCTTGTGTAATAATCATTTCTCTCTCTCTCTCTCTCTCTCTCTCTCTCTCTCTCTCTCTCTCTCTCTTCTCTCTACCTCTCTCTCTCTCTACACTCCCTCTCTACATTCTCTCTCTACACTCTCTCTCTACTCTCTCTCTCTCTCGCTCCCTCTCTCTCTACTCTCTCTCTCTCTACTCTCTCTCTCTATCTCTCTCTCTACTCTCTCTCTCTACTCTCTCTCTCTACTCTCTCTCTCTCTCTCTCTACTCTCTCTCTCTCGCAGCCACATCCAATGGTTCAGTCGAAGGCCTGGAGAACAGAGAGGGAGGAGTCTGTAAGACCAAGGCCATGAAAGTGGTTATGAAGGTCGGACAAGGTAAACAAACAAACGCGTTCATTGGTTGATTACTCTGACAACAAACAATACACACGTGTTGCACTCTAAACTCTCCTACATGTGTTCACTCTAAACATTCCCCTCTCCTTAAGGTTTTATTTGCAGTACTGTAGACACTAACCGAGTTTAGGCCTGGCGCACACAGTTCTTCACGTCTATGTAAAACCCCAGTGCCCTAACAGTGTGTATCCCAGTGCCCTAACAGTGTGTATCCCAGTGCCCTAACAGTGTGTAACCTTGAGGATAACTGTATTGGTGTACATGGTCACAGTGACTTCACTGAATCATTCTGACACAGCACAGGCCATAGCATCTTAGCATGCAAATACCCTCATACATTATTCATATCGTGTGCGTGTGTCTGTGCATGTGTGTGTGCACGTGTGTGTGTGTGACCTCTGTGTGAGGCAGAAAGCAGTGCAGTAGAAGTACAGATTCTATCCTCCCTCCTGTTCAGAGCTCTATGACAGGATGTCGCTGTGAATATTTAAAACGGCACACACACACACACACACACAACACCCTCCTGCTGGTGGCCTTTCGTATCGTCTGTCTTGCGAAGGAAGGGAAATGTCAGCACATTCAGTGTAGAAGTGGGTCCCAAGATGAGAGAGAACACTCTACTGCACATGCTCAGTCTGCCAAACGCCACTTCAGATGCGATCAGCCCTGAGCGAATCCGATTGGCTGTAGCCTCTGTAGACTATAACACACTCTCATGTTCAAACAGTCTATTATGAATCAGCCAAAACATAGCAAGGTAGCGCTCACTACTGCTGCAAAGCGTAATTACACTACTGCTGCAAAGCGTAATTACACTACTGCTATCATTATAAAGAGGATGGAGAAAAGGAAGTAGAGAGGAGGTGGAGGAGGAGAGAAGGGGAGGAGGTGGAGGAGGAGAGAAGGGGAGGAGGAGGAGAGAAGGGGAGGAGGAGGAGGAGAGAAGGGGAGGAGGAGGAGAGAAGGGGAGGAGGAGGAGAGAAGAGGAGGAGAGAAGGGGAGGAGGAGGAGAGAAGGGGAGGTGGAGGAGGAGAGAAGTGGAGGAGGTGGAGAGAAGGGGAGGAGGAGGAGGAGGAGAGAAGTGGAGGAGGTGGAGGAGGAGAGAAGGGGAGGAGGAGGAGAGAAGGGGAGGAGGTGGAGGAGGAGAGAAGGGGAGGAGGAGAGAAGGGGAGGAGGAGGAGAGAAGGGGAGGAGGAGGAGAGAAGTGGAGGAGGAGGAGAGAAGGGTGAGGAGGAGGAGAGAAGGGGAGGAGGTGGAGGAGGAGAGAAGTGGAGGAGGTGGAGAGAAGGGGAGGAGGAGGAGAGAAGTGGAGGAGGTGGAGGAGGAGAGAAGGGGAGGAGGAGAGAAGGGGAGGAGGTGGAGAAGGGGAGGAAGTGAATAAGAAGAGAAGGGGAGGAGGAAGAGGAGAGAAGGGGAGGAGTTGGAGAAGGGGAGGAAGTGAATAAGAAGAGAAGAGGAGGAGAGAAGGGGAGGAGGAAGAGGAGAGAAGGGGAGGAGTTGGAGAAGGGGAGGATGTGGAGGAGGAGAGAAGGGGAGGAGGTGAAGGAGGAGGAGAAAAGGAGAGGAGGAGAGAAGGGGAGAAGGTGGTGGAGGAGAGAAGGGGAGGTGGAGGAGGGGAGGAGTAGAGAAGGGGAGGAGGAAAGAAGGGGAGGTGGAGGTGGTGGAGGAAGGGAGAAGGGGAGGGAAAGGAGGAGGGGAGAAGGGTAGGAGGTGGAGAAAGGGGAGGAGGAGAGAAGTGGAGGGGAGGAGAAGGAGGTGGAGAAGGGGAGGAGGTGGAGGATCGGAGGAGGGGAGGGGAAGGAGGAGGGGTGGAGGAAGGGAGAAGGGAAAGGAGGGGAAAAGTGGAGGAGGTGGAGTAGGGGGGTGAGGAGGTGGAGGAGGGGAGGAGGTGGAGGAAGGGAGAAGGGGATGGGAAGGAGGAAGGGAGAAAGGGAGGGGAAGGAGGAGGGGAGAAGGGGAGGAGAAGGGGAGGAGAAGGGGGGGAGGTAGAGGAAGGGAGAAGGGAAGGGGAGGAGGTAGAGGAAGGGAGAAGGTAAGGGGAAGGGGAGGAAGGGAGAAGGGGAGGAGGTGGAGGAAGGAAGGAGGAGTTGGAGGAAGAGATGAGGGGAGGTGGTGGAGGGAGGGAGAAGGGGAGGAGGGGAGGAGGTGGAGGAAGGGAGAAGGGGAGGAGGTGGAAGATGGGAGAAGGGGAGGGGAGGGGATGGAGGAAGGGAGAAGGGAAGGAGGTGGAGGAAGGAAGGAAGGAGGGGAGGAGGTAGAGGAAGGAAGGAGGGGAGGAGGTGGAGGAAGGAAGGAAGGAGGGGAGGAGGTAGAGGAATGAAGGAGGGGAGGAGGTGGAGGAGGTAGAGGAAGGGAGAAGGGAAGGAGGTGGAGGAAGGAAGGAAGGAGGGGAGAGGTAAAGGAAGGAAGGAGGGGAGGAGGTGGAGGAAGGAAGGAGGGGAGGAGGTGGAGGAGGTAGAGGAAGGGAGAAGGGGAGGAGGTGGAGGAAGGAAGGAGGGGAGGAGGTGGAGGAAGGGAGGAGGGGAGGGTGTGGTAGAAGGGGAGGAGGTGGAGCAAGGGAGGAGGGGAGGAGGTGGAGGAAGGGAGGGGAGGGGATGGAAGATGGGGGGAGGGGATGGGAGAAGGGGAGGAGGTGGAGGAGGTAGAGGAAGGGAGAAGGGAAGGAGGTGGAGGGAGGAGGGGAGGAGGTAGAGGAAGGGAGAAGGGAAGGAGGTGGAGGAAGGGAGAGGGGAGGGGAAGGAGGAAGGGAGAGGGGAGGGGAAGGAGGACGGGAGAAGGGGAGGAGGTGGAATAGGAGGTAAAGAATCAGATATAGACTAAGTAGACACCACTTCTTTTCCTCCCCCCTGTCTCTCGTTTAATTCAATTTCAATTTAAGGGCTTTATTTATCTCACTCTATCTCTCTCTGTCTATTTCTCTTCTCAGCCAGACTACACACCCCTCTGTCTCTGTCTTTGCCAAACCATAGAGGAAATCAAGTGATTGGCTGTTAGGTGCCTTCCCTTTAGTCAGCATGCCACACATGCACATAGACACGGTCCAGTTCTGCCTTAGGGGGAGATGCAGTTAGACATGATCGTTTAGATTGATCTGATAGTCTCTCTGTCTGCCAACCCTGCCCTCCTAAATCAAATGTATTTATATAGCCCTTCTTACATCAGCTGTTATCTCAAAGTGCTGTACAGAAACCCAGCCTAAAACCCCAAACAGCAAGCAATGCAGGTGTAGAAGCACCTGCTAGGAAAAATTCCATAGAAAGGCCAAAACCTAGGAAGAAACCTAGAGAGGAACCAGGCTATGAGGGGTGGCCAGTCCTCTTCTGGCTGTGCCGGGTGGAGATTATAACAGAACATGGCCAAGATGTTCAAATATTCATAAATGACCAGCATGGTCAAATAATAATAATCACAGTAGTGGGGTGCAGCATGTCAGCACCTCAGGAGTAAATGTCAGTTGGCTATTCATAGCCGATCATACCTGTAAACACACACACACACACACACTGTCTGTCTACATACACATCCCTCATAAAATCATCAGTGGAAAGACTAATATTTACCTCTGAAAGATTGCAAAGATTCTGGAGCCAAGAGCATGACATGACCACAGTTAGAGAGATAACCAACTGTTCCCTCTACAACAGTTAGAGATAAAACCAACTGTCTTTTCTACAAACACTATTTTCTTCAGAGCTGACATAACCTCAAACATCTTCTCTCCCCCATCTCATTTTCTCTCCTCTCCAATCCAATCCTCTCCTCTCTTCTCCTCAGCAGTAACGTTAAAGCCAGAAGTATAAATAAGACATATTATGGGCTTTTACAGATATGAATAATGAATTACATATTACATATAATATTTAACTGTCTTAACCTCATTCTGCCATGTCAGTGTGTTCGGTCCCGTAGACTGCTGAGTGGGTGTCTGTGTACTGCTGAGTGGGTGTCTGTGTGTGCTGCTTGTGTGTATGTGTATGTGCCCACTCTCTCTACCGTGTGTGTGTGTGTGTGTGTGTGTGTGTGTGTGTGTGTGTGTGTGTGTGTGTGTGTGTGTGTGTGTGTGTGTGTGTGTGTGTGTGTGTGTGTGTGTGTGTGTGTGTGTGTGTGTGTGTGTGTGTGTGTGTGTGTGTCTCTGTGTCTCTGTGTCTCACTATCATACAGAGATATTTAACACGGTGTCCTATGTTTCAGACCCCAACACTGTTCTACCAGACCCTGTATTACCAGAGGAACCCGAGAGAGGGAAGGACAACGCTCTGGGAGGAGACTTCAGTCCTAGCCCTGAGGACAACCAGCTGCCTGGAGCAGGAGAGCCAGGCAACACTGGTGAGATAACAACCCTAACCCCTTTAGAACCTGACAGAACCCAACGGAACCTAAAATAACAAAAATAACCTTAAGAATGTAGAACCCATGGACATGGACAGGGAAAGAGAGAGAGAAGAGAGAAGTGTGGACAGGGAGAGAGAAGAGAGAAGGAGAAAGAAGTCTGGACAGTTAGAGAGAGAGAGAAGGAGAGAGAAGTCTGGACAGTTAGAGAGAGAGAGAAGGAGAGAGAAGTCTGGACAGTTAGAGAGAGGAGAGATGAGAGAAGAGATAAGTCTGGACAGTTAGAGAGAGAGAGAAGGAGAGAGAAGTCTGGACAGTTAGAGAGAGAGAGAAGGAGAGAGAAGTCTGGACAGTTAGAGAGAGAGAGAGAGAGAAGGAGAGAGAAGTGTGGACAGTTAGAGAGAGAGAGAAGGAGAGAGAAGTCTGGACAGTTAGAGAGAGAGACGAGAGAAGGAGAGAGAAGTCTGGACAGTTAGAGAGAGAGACGAGAGAAGGAGAGAGAAGTGTGGACAGTTAGAAGGAGAGAGAAGTGTAGACAGTTAGAGAAGGAGAGAGAAGTCTGGACAGTTAGAGAGAGAGAAGGACAGAAGGAGAGAGAAGTCTGGACAGTTAGAGAGAGAGAATGAGAGAAGGAGAGAGAAGTCTGGACAGTTAGAGAGAGAGAAGGAGAGAAGGAGAGAGAAGTCTGGACAGTTAGAGAGAGAGAAGGAGAGAAAAGTGTGGACAGTTAGAGAGAGAGAAGGAGAGAGAAGTCTGGACAGTTAGAGAGAGAGAAGGAGAGAAGGAGAGAGAAGTCTGGACAGTTAGAGAGAGAGAAGGAGAGAAGGAGAGAGAAGTCTGGACAGTTAGAGAGAGAGAAGGAGAGAAAAGTGTGGACAGTTAGAGAGAGAGAAGGAGAGAGAAGTCTGGACAGTTAGAGAGAGAGAAGGAGAGAGAAGTCTGGACAGTTAGAGAGAGAGAAGGAGAGAGAAGTGTAGACAGTTAGAGAGAGAGAAGGAGAGAGAAGTCTGGACAGTTAGAGAGAGATGAGAGAAGGAGAGAGAAGTCTGGACAGTTAGAGAGAGAGACGAGAGAAAGAGAGAGAAGTCTGTACCGTTAGAGAGAGAGAGAGAAGGAGAGAGAAGTGTGGACAGTTAGAGAGAGAGAAGGAGAGAAAAGTCTGGACAGTTAGAGAGAGAGAAGGAGAGAAAAGTGTGGACAGTTAGAGAGAGAGAAGGAGAGAGAAGTCTGGACAGTTAGAGAGAGAGAAGGAGAGAGACGTGTAGACAGTTAGAGAGAGAGACGAGAGAAGGAGAGAGAATTCTGGACAGTTAGAGAGAGACGAGAAAAGGAGAGAGAAGTCTGAACAGTTAGAGAGAGAGAGAGAGAAGTCTGGACAGTTAGAGAGAGAGACGAGAGAGAGAGAAGGAAAGAGAAGTCTGGACACTGTATATATATAATATGACATTTGTAATGTCTTTAATGTTTTGAAACTTCTGTATGTGTAATGTTTACTGTTCATTTTTATTGTTTATTTCACTTTATATATTCACTTTATATATTATCTACCTCACTTGCTTTGGCAATGTTAACACATGTTTCCCATGCCAATAAAGCCCTTGAATTGAAAATTGAATTGAATTGAGAGAGAAGTCTGGACAGTTGGAGAGAGAGAGAAGTCTGGACAGGGAGAGAGAGAGAGAAGGAGAGAGAAGTCTGGACAGTTAGAGAGAGAGAAGGAGAGAGAGAAGTCTGGACAGTTAGAGAGAGAGAGAGCGAAGTCTGGACAGTTAGAGAGAGAGAGAGAAGTCTGTACAGTTAGAGAGTGAGAGAGAGAGAGAATTCTGGACAGTTAGAGAGTGAGAGAGAGAGAGAAGTCTGGACAGTTAGAGAGAGAGAGAGAAGTCTGGACAGTTAGAGAGAGAGAGAAGTCTGGACAGGGAGAGAGACGAGAGAAGGAGATAGAATTCTGGACAGGGAGAGAGAGAGAGAAGGAGAGAGAAGTCTGGACAGTTAGAGAGAGGAGAGAGAGAGAGAGAAGTGCGGACAGTGAGAGAGTGACTGAGCAAGATTTCTGGCAGTAGCTGCTGATATACCTGGAAATATAAATGCAACAAGTAAAGTGTTGGTCCCATGTTTCATGAGCTGAAATAGCCTGTAGCGTACCACACTGCATCCCACTGCTGGCTTGCTTCTGAAGCTAAGCAGGGTTGGTCTCTGGATGGGAGACCAGATGCTGCTGGAAGTGGTGTCGGAGGTACCCTTTCCTCTGGTGTAAATACATATCCCAATTCCCCATGGCAGTGATTGGGGACATTGCCCTGTGTAGGGTGCCGTCGTTCGGATGGGTCGTTAAACGGGTGTCCTGACTCTCTGTGGTCACTAAAGATCCCATATCTTAAGAGTAGTGGTGTTAACCCTGGTGTCCTGGCTAAATTCCCAGTCTGGCCCTCATACCATCAAGGCCACCTAATTATCCCCAGCTTATAATTGGCTCATTCATTCCCCTCCTCTCCCCTGTAACTATTCCCCAGGTTGTTGCTGTAAATGAGAACGTGTTCTCAGTCAACTGACCTGGTAAAATAAGGTTTTAAAAGAGATCCCAGACATTTTCCATACTTACAAAAAGCTTATTTCTCTAAAATGTTGTGCACAAATTTGTTTTCATCCCAGTTAGTAAGCATTTCTTCTTTGCCAAGAGAATCCAGCCACCTGACAGGTGTGACATATTAAGAAGCTGATTAAACAGCATGATCATTACAGAGGAGCACCTTGTGCTGGAGACAATAAAAGGCCACTCTAAAATGTGCAGTTTTGTACACAACACAATGCCACAGATGCCTCAAGTTGTGAGGGAGCGTGCAATTGACATGCTGACTGCAGGAATGTCTACCAGAGCTGTTGCCAGATAATTTAATGTTAATTCTTCTACCAGAAGCCGCCTCCAACTTTTTTAGAGAATTTGGCGGTAGGTCCAACCAGCTTCACAACCACAGACCACGTGTATGGCGTTGTGTTGGTAAGCGTTTTGCTGATGTCAACGTTTTGAACAGAGTGCCCCATGGTGGCGGTGGGGTTATGGTATGGGCAAACATAAGCTACGGACAACGAACACAATTGCCTCTTATCGATTGCAATTTGAGCGCACAGAAATGGCGAGATCCTGAGGCCCATCGTGAGAACCATTTATTTTCTCCGTTACCAACAGATGTATGTACAGTGTATTCAGAAAGTATTCAGACCCCTTCACTTTTTCCACATTTTGTTACGTTACAGCCTTATTCTAAAATGTATTAAATTGTTTTTGGTTATTATGGAGGCCACTGTGTTCTTGCGGATCTTCAATGCTGCAGACATTTTTTGGTACTCTTCCCTAGATCTGTGCCTCGACACAATTCTGTCTCAGAGCTCTACGGACAATTCCTTTGACCTCATGGCTTGGTTTTTGCTCTGACATGCACTGTCAACTGTTGGACCTTATACAGGTGTGTGTCTTTCCAAATCATGTCCAATCAAATGAATTTAAGACAGGTGGCCTCCAATCAAGTTGTAGAAACATCTCAAGAATTATCAATGGAAACAGGATGCACTTGAGCTCAATTTCAAGTCTCATAGCAAAGGGTCAGAATGCTTACAGTGGCAAGAAACAGTATGTGAACCCTTTGGAAATACCTGAATTTCTGCATAAATTGGTAATAAAATTGTATTTGATCTTTATCTAAGTGACAACAACAGACAAACACAGTCTGCTTCAACTAATAACACAAACAATTATACGTTTTCATGTCTTTATTGAACACACTGTGTAAACATTCATAGTGCTGGGTGGGAATTTTATGTGAACCCTTGGATTTAATAACTGGTTGACCCTCCTTTGGCAGCAATAATCTCAACCAAACATTTTCTGTAGTTGCGGAATAATTTTGGACCATTTATTTACAATACTGTTTCAGTTCAGCAATATTCTTGGGATGTCTGGTATGAACTGCTCTCCTGAGGTCATGTAACAGCATCTCAATCGGGTTGAGGTCAGGACTCTGACTGGGCCACTCCAAAAGGCGTATTTTCTTCTGTTGAAGCCATTCTGTTGTTGATTTACTTCTGTGTTTTGGGTCGTTGTCCTGTTGCATCATCCAACTCCTGTTGAGCTTCAATTGGCCTTACATTCTCCTGCAATTCATTTTTATTTATATGATAGCAAGCTGTCCAGGCCCAGGAAGCAGCAAAGCATCTCCAAACCATGATGCTCCCTCCACCATACTTTACAGTTGGGATGAGGTTTTGATGTTGGTGTGCTGTACCTTTTTTTCTCCACACATAGTGTTGTTTCCTTGCAAACAACTCAACTTTAGTTTCATCTGTCCACAGAATATTTAGCCAGTAGCGCTGTGGAACATCCAGATGCTCTTTTGCGAACTTCAGACGTTCAACAATGTTTATATTGGACAGATGTGGCTTCTTCTGTGATGTCCTCCCATGAACACCATTCTTGTTTAGTGTTTTATGTATCGTAGACTCGTCAACAGAGATGTTAGCATGTTCCAGAGATTTCTGTAAGTCTTTAGCTGACACTCTAGGATTCTTCTCAACCTCATTGAGCATTCTGCACTGTGCTCTTGCAGTCATCTTTGCAAGACGGCCACTCCTAGGGAGAGTAGCAACAGTGCTGAACTTTCTCCATTCATAGAAAATGTGTCTTACCGTGGACTGATGAACATCAAGGCTTTTAGAGATACTTTTGTAACCCTTTCCAGCTTTATGCAAGTCAACAATTCTTAATCTTGGTTCTTCTGAGATTTATTTTGTTCAGGCAATGCTTCTTGTGAATAGCAAACTCAAATTTTGTGAGTGTTTTTTATAGGGCAGGGCAGCTCTAACCAACATCTCCAATCTCGTCTCATTGATTGGACTCCAGGTTAGCTGACTCCTGACTCCAATTAGCTTTTGGGGGAGTCATTAGCCTAGGGGTTCACATACTTTATCCAACCTACACTGTCAATGTTTAAATTATGTATTCAATATAGACAAGAAAAATACAATAATTTGTGCGTTATTAGTTTAAGCAGACTGTGTTTGTCTGTTGTTGTGACTTAGATGAAGATCAGATCTAATTATATGACCAATTTATGCAGAAATCCAGGTTTTTCCAAAGGGTTCATTTACCTTTTCTTGCCACTGTGTGTAATAAAGTTTTTCTGTTTAATTTAAAAATATATATATTTTATATATAAAAAATTAAAAAGCTGTTTTACTTTGTGAATATGGGGTATTGTCTGTAGATTGATGAGGATAAAATATATTTTTAAGCAATTTGAAACTAAGGCTGTAACGTAACAAAATGTGGAGGGGTCTGATAATTTTCCTAATGCATTGTATTTATTCTCAGTCATGTGAAATCCACAAATTAATGAATTCATTTAAATTGAGTTCCTCATATCAACTGTAACCCAGTCACTCTCTTTTCCATTAACCCTCCTTCCCTCCCCCTCCTCTAATCCCTCTTCCCCATCACCATCTCACGCTCTTTTCCATTAACCCTCCTTCCCTCCCCCTCCTCTAATCCCTCCTTCCCTCCCCCTCCTCTAATCCCTCCTCCCCTCCCCCTCCTCTAATCCCTCCTTCCCTCCCCCTCCTCTAATCCCTCCTTCCCTCCCCCTCCTCTAATCCCTCCTTCCCTCCCCCTCCTCTAATCCCTCCTCCCCTCCCCCTCCTCTAATCTCCCCTCCCCTTCCTCCAATCCCTCCTCCCCTCCCCCTCCTCTAATCCCTCCTTCCCTCCCCCTCCTCTAATCCCTCCTCCCCTCCCCCTCCTCTAATCCCTCCTCCCCTCCCCCTCCTCCAATCCCTCCTCCCCTCTCCCTCCTCCAATCCCTCCTCCCCTCCCCCTCCTCTAATCCCTCCTTCCCTCCCCTCCTCTAATCCCTCCTCCCCTCCCCCTCCTCTAATCCCTCCTCCCCTCCCCCTCCTCTAATCCCTCCTCCCCTCCCCCTCCTCTAATCCCTCCTCCCCTCCCCCTCCTCTAATCCCTCCTCACCTCCCCCTCCTCTAATCCCTCCTTCCCTCCCCCTCCTCTAATCCCACCTCCCCATCACCACCTCACTCTCTTTTCCATTAACCCTCCTTCCCTCCCCCTCCTCTAATCCCTCCTCCCCATCACCACCTCACTCTCTTTTCCATTAACCCTCCTTCCCTCCCCCTCCTCTAATCCCTCCTCCCCATCACCATCTCACTCTCCCCCCCATCCCCACCTCACCCTCCCCCCCATCCCCACCTCACCCCCTCTCCTCCCAATCCCCCCTCACCCCCTCTCCTCCCCATCACCACCTCATCCCCCTCTCACCACATCATCCCCCTCTCCTCCCCATCACCACCTCATCCCCCTCTCACCACCTCATCCCCCTCTCCTCCCCATCACCACCTCATCCCCCTCTCACCACCTCATCCCCCTCTCCTCCCACTACACAAAGGGATGAACTCGCCTCACTTCGTGTTCTTAGGAAACTATGCAGTATTTCGTTTTTTTAATGTATTATTTCTTACAAGTCTTATTACATGCAGCAGGGAGGAACTATTGGATATAAGAGCAACGTCAACTTACCTACATTACGACCAGGAATACGACTTTCCCAAAGAGGATCCTTTGTTCGGACCTCCACCCTGGACATTGGATCTCATCCCAGTAGTCGACCCAAAACAACGGCGCCGCAGAAGGGGCTGACGAAGCCACCTGGCCAGGCTCCTTAGACGTGCACATTGAGGATAGTACTAGCCAATGTCCAGTCTCTTGACAACAAGGTAGATGAAATTCGAGCAAGGGTTGCCTTCAAGAGAGACATCAGAGATTGTAACATTCTCTGTTTTACAGAAACGTGGCTCTCTCGGGATATGTTGTCGGAATCGGTTCAGCCACCGGGCTTCTCCATGCATGGCTCCGACAGAGATAAACACCTCACTGGGAAGAGAAAGGGCGGGGGTGTATACTTCATGATTAATGACTCATTGTGTAATCATAACAACATACAGGAACTCAAGCCCTTCTGATCACCCTACCTAGAATTCCTTACAATCAAATGCGGGCCATTTTACCTTCCAAGAGAATTCTCGTCAGTTATAGTCACTTCTGTGTACATTCACCCTCAAGCGGACACAAAGACGGCCATCAAGGAACTTTGCTGGACTATATGCGAACTGGAAACCATACATCCTGAGGCTGCATTTATTGTAGCTGGGGATTTTATAACAAAGCAAATTTGAGAACAAGGCTACCTAAATTCTAACAGCATATTGATTGCGCTATGCGCATGGGAAATACCCTCGTCCACTGCTACTCTAACTTCCGCAATGCATACAAAGCCCTCCCCCGCCTCCCTTTGGCAAATCCGCCCACGACGCCATCTTGCTCCTACCTTCTTATAGGAAGAAACTCAAATAGGATGTACCAGTGACGAGAACCACTCAACGCTGGTCCGACCAATCAGAAGCCAAGCTTTGATCACGCGGACTGGGATATGTTCAGGTCAGCCTCAGAGAACAACATTGACCTATATGTTGACTCGGTGAGTGCGTTCATAAATAAGTGCATTGGAGATATTGTACTCACTATTAAAACCTACGCTAACCAGAAACTGTGGATGGATGGCGGCATTCACACAAAACTGAAAGCGCGATCCACCGCATTTAACCATGGGAAAGAGGTCTGAGAATACGACTGAATATAAACAGTGTAGTTATTCCCTCCACAAGGCAATCAAACAAGCTAAATGCCAGTACAGGGACAAGGTGGAGTCGCAATTCAACGGCTCAGACACAAGACGTATGTGGCAGGGTCTACAGGAAATCACAGACTACCAATAGAAAACCAGCTACTTCACGGACATCGATGTCACGCTTCCAGACAAATTAAAAACCTTCTTTGCCCGCTTTGAGGATAATACAGTGCCACCATCGCGGCCCGCTAACAAGGACTGCGCCCCCCACTCTCCTAATTGCTCCCTATCCCAGTCTGTTGTCCCCACAAGATGGCTACCATTGTTCCTGTACCCAAGAAGGCAACGATACCGCCCCGTAGCACTCACTTCTGTCATCATGAAGTGTTTTGAGAGACTAGTCAAGGATCATATCACCTGCACCCTACCTGACACCCTAGACCCACTTCAGTTTGCATACTGCCCCAATAGATCCACAATCCATGCAATCGCCACCACACTGCACAATGCACTATCCCATCTGGACAAAATAATACTTATGTAAGAATGCTGTTCATTGACTACAGCTCAGCATTCAACACCATAGTACCCTCCAAGCTCATCATTAAGCTTGAGGCCCTGGTTCCCCACCCCACCCTGTGCAATTGGGTCCTGGACTTTCTGACGGGCCGCCCCCAGGTGGTGAAGGTAGGAAACAACATCTCCACTTCACTGACCCTCAACACTGGGGCCCCACAAGGGTGCATGCTCAGCCCTCTCCTGTACTCCCTGTTCACCCACGATTGCGTGGCCATGCACGCCTCCAACTCAATCATCAAGATTGCAGACGACACAACAGTAGTGGGCTTGATTACCAACAACGACGAGACTGCCTAGAAGGAGAAAGTGAGGGCTCTGGGAGTGTGGTGTCAGGAAAATAACCCACATTGAGGGGACAAAAGTGGAGAAGGTGGACAGTTTTAAGTTCCTCGGCGTACACATCACAGACAAACTGAAACGGTCCAGCCATACAGACAGTGTGGTGAAGAAGGCGCCTCTTCAACCTCAGGAGGCTGAAGAAATTTGGCTTGTCACCCAAATTCCTGACAAACTTTTACAGATGCACAATCGAGGGCATCCTGTCGGGCTGTATCACAGCCTAGTACGACAACTGCACCGACCTCAACCGCAGGGCTATCCAGAGGATGGTGCGGTCTGCACAACGCATCACCGGGGTCAAACTACCTGACCTCCATGACACCGACAGCACCCGATGTCACAGGAACGCCAAAAAGATCATCAAGAACATCAACCACCCGAGCCACTGCGTGTTCACCCCGCTTTATTCCAGAAGGAGAGGTCGGTACAGGTGCATCACAGCTGAGACGAGAGACTGAAAAACAGCTTCTATCTCAAGGCCATCAGACTGCTATACAGCCATCACTAACACAAAGAGGCTGCTGCCTACATTGAGGCCCAATCTCTAGCCACTTTAATAAATGGATCACTAGTCACTTCATACAATGCCACTTTAAATAATGCCACTTTAATAATGTTTACATATCTTACATGACTCATATCACATTTACAGTTCAACCACTCCACAAATGTCTTGTTAACAAACTATAGTTTTGGCAAGTCGGTTAGGACATCTACATTGTGCATGACACAAGTAATTTTTCCAACAATTGTTTACAGATAGATTATTTAACAGTGGGTCAGAAGTATACATACACTAAATTGACTGTGCCTTTTAACAGCTTGGGAAATTCCATCAAATGATGTCATGGCTTTAGAAGCTTCTGATAGGCTATTTGACATAACTTGAGTCAATTGTAGGTGTACCTGTGGATGTATTTCAAGGCTTACCTTCAAACTCAGTGCCTCTTTGCTTGACATCATGGGAAAATCAAAAGAAATCAGCCAAGACCTTAGAAAAAAATTATAGACCTCCACAAGTCTGGTTCATCCTTGAGAGCAATTTCCAAACACCTGAAGGTACCACGTTCATCTGTACAAACAATAGTATGCAAGTATAAACACCATGGGACCACGCAGCCGTCATACCGCTCAGGAAGGAGATGCGTTCTGTCTCCTAGAGATGAACGTACTTTGGTGCGAAAAGTGCAAATCAATCCCAGAACAATAGCAAAGGACCTTGTGAAGATGCTGGAGGAAACAGGTACACAAGTATCTATATCCACAGTGAAACAAGTCCTATATCGACATAACCTGAAAGGCCTCTCAGCAAGGAAGAAGCCACTGCTCCAAAACTGCCATAAAAAGCCAGACTACGGTTTGCAACTGCACATGGGGATAATGATTGTACTTTTTGAAGAAATGTCCTCTGGTCTGATAAAGGAGGGACTGGTGCACTTCACAAAATAGATGGCTTTATGAGGAAGGACAATGATGTGGATATATTGAAGCAACATCTCAAGACATCAGTCAGGAATTAAAAGCTTGGTTGCAAATGGGTCTTTTCCAAATGGACAATGACCCCAAGCATACTTCCAAAGTTGTGACAAAATGACTTAAGGACAACAAAGTCATGGAATTGGATTGGCCATTGCAAAGACCTGACCTCAATCCTATAGAAAATGTGTGGGCAGAACTGAAAAAGCATGTGCGAGCAAGGAGGCCTACAAACCTGACTCAGTTACACCAGCTCTGTCAGGAGGAATGGGCCAAAATTCACCCAGCTTATTGTGGGAAGCTTGTGGAAGGCTACCCGAAATGTTTGACCAAAGTTAAACACATTTTTTGACCCACTGCGAATGTGATGAAAGAAGTAAAAGCTGAAATAAATAATTCTCTCTACTATTATTCTGACATTTCACATTCTTAAAATAAAGTGGTGATCCTAACAGACCTAAGACAGGGATTTTTTACTGGGATTAAATGTCAGGAATTGTGAAAAACGTAGTTTAAATGTATTTGGCTTAGGTGTATGTAAACTTCCGACTTCAACTGTATATACTGTATTTTATACCATCTATTGCACCTTGTCTATGCCGCTCGGCCATCACTCATCCATATATTTATATGTATATATTGTTGTTTATTAGGTAGTTGTGGAATTGTTAGATGACTTGTTAGATATTACTGCACTGTCGGAACTAGAAGCACAAGCATTTCGCTCCACTCGCAATAACATGTGCTAACCATGTGTATGTGACCAATAACATTTGATTTGATTTTATATCTCCCCTGGCCTCTCCTTGGGCCTCTCACCTGGCCTCTCCCTGGGCCTCTCCCTGGGCCTCTCACCTGGCCTCTCCCTGGGCCTCTAACCTGGGCCTCTCACCTGGCCTCTCCCTGGGCCTCTCACCTGGCCTCTCCCTGGGTGTCTCACCTGGCCTCTCCCTGGGCCTCTCACCTGGTCTCTCCCTGGGCCTCTCACCTGGCCTCTCCCTGGACCTCTCACCTGGCCTCTCACCTATTCTCTCCCTGGGCCTCTCCCTGGGCCTCTCCCTGGGCCTCTCACCTGGCCTCTCCCTGGGCCTCTCACCTGGCCTCTCCCTGGGCCTCTCCCTGGGCCTCTCACCTGGCCTCTCCCTGGGTGTCTCACCTGGCCACTCCCTGGGCCTCTCACCTGGCCTCTCCCTGGGCCTCTCACCTGGCCTCTCCCTGGACCTCTCACCTGGCCTCTCACCTATTCTCTCCCTAGGCCTCTCCCTGGGCCTCTCACCTGGCCTCTCCCTGGTTCTCTCCCTGGGCCTCTCCCCTGGCCTCTCCCTGGGCCTCTCACCGGGCCTCTCCCCTGGCCTCTCCTTGGGCCTCTCACCTGGCCTCTCCCTGGGCCTCTCCCCTGGCCATCTCGCTGGGCCTCTCCCCTGTACAACTGTGGCCTAGATGTTTGAAACATCTTTCTGTAGTCTAGGCTATTGGGTTGTCTGTGTCAGTCCTATTCATCTGAGTGATGTTGGGTGTTGACCACAGATTACATTTACAGGGTCATCTTGATTTTAAACTAATTCAATTAGATGACATCAACAGCTCTTCTCAATCCCCCTAAACAAATGCGAAGAATTCATGATTGTTCTAGGCATTAATTTCATTAAGCTTGGGTGGAAGGTAGCCTAGTGGTTAGAGTGTTGGGTCAGTAACCAAAAGGTTGGTGAATCAAATCCCCAAGCTGCCAAGGTCAAAATCTGTCATTCTGCCCCTGAACAAGGCAGTTAACTCACTGTTCCGAGGCCGTCATTGTAAATTAGAATGAGTTCTTAACTGACTTGCCTAGTTAAATAAAGGTTAGATAAAGGTTAGATAAAGGTTAGATAAGCATACATTCCTGTAACTGAATGCACAATTGGTTGCATTCTACAAACTCACCGTTTTCTTTATTTTTCTCTCCCTCTCCCCCCTTTCTCATTCTCTCTCTCCCCCCCTTTCTCATTCTCTCCCTCCCCCTTTCTCATTCTCTCTCCCCCCTTTCTCATTCTCTCCCTCCCCCCTTTCTCATTCTTTCTCTACCCCCCTTTCTCATTCTCCCTCTCCCCCCCTTTCTCATTCTCCCTCCCCCTTTTCTCATTCTCCCTCTCCCCCCTTTTCTCATTCTCTCTCTCACCCCCTTTCTCATTCTCTCTTTCCCCCCTTTCTCATTCTCTCCCCCCCCCCTTTCTCATTCTCTCTCTCCCCCCTTTCTCATTCTCTCTCTCCCCCTCTCTCTCATTCTCTCTCTCCCCCTCGCTCTCATTCTCTCCCCTTCTCTCTTCCCCTCCCTCCTCCAGACTCTATAAACCAGGACAACAGGTCAGGAGGTTCCAGCAGCAGTGACAGCATCCTGGGGTCAAAGGTTGCTGTGTTTTCAGCCATCGGAGCTGGCTGCATCATCTTCCTCCTCCTCATCCTCTTTCTCGTCATCCTGCTCATCAAGATGAGGAAGAGAGTCCAGAAGCACTCTCACGCCCAGCCACACCCCTCCACCATGGCACTCAGCACGCTGTCCAATCAGAGCAAGCTGCCTGGCAGCGGGGGCACAGCCGGGACGGAACCCAGTGACATCATCATCCCGCTGCGGACGGAGAATAACTACTGCCCTCACTACGAGAAGGTGAGCGGTGACTACGGACACCCTGTTTATATCGTACAGGAGATGCCTCCGCAGAGCCCAGCCAACATCTACTACAAAGTCTGAGAGGAGGAGAGGAGAGAACATCTACTACAAAGTCTGAGAGAGGAGGAGAGGAGAGAACATCTACTACAAAGTCTGAGAGGAGGAGAGGAGAGAACATCTACTACAAAGTCTGAGAGAGGAGGAGAGGAGAGAACATCTACTACAAAGTCTGAGAGAGGAGGAGAGGAGAGAACATCTACTACAAAGTCTGAGAGGAGGAGAGGAGAGAACATCTACTACAAAGTCTGAGAGAGGAGGAGAGGAGAGAACATCTACTACAAAGTCTGAGAGGAGGAGAGGAGAGATGGAACATCCACTTCAGTGTGAGTTGAAGAGAGAAGGACAGGAGAGATGGAACATCCACTGCAGTGTGAGTTGAAGAGAGAAGGACAGGAGAGATTGATTACTCTGCTACTGGACTGTTTTATTTTAATTTGGGGACTTGGCTTTTAACAAGCCCTTGTTTTTCTACCACCTACTGACCTAAGGAAAGGACACCTGACAGTGGACCATGGACTGATCCAGAAAAACTGAACTGACAGAAACTGTCCAGTACACCTCGTCCTGTTGATGTGATGTTTTACCCTCTATCCTCCTGTCCTCTATCCTCCTGTCCTCTATCTCCCTGTCTTCTATCCCCCTGTCCTCTATCCTCCTGTCCTCTCCTCCTGTCCTCTGTCCCCCTGTCCTCTATCTCCCTGTCCTCTATCTCCCTGTCCTCTATCTCCCTGTCCTCTATCTCCCTGTCCTCTATCCCCCTGTCCTCTATCTCCCTGTCCTCTATCCTCCTGTCCTCTATCTCCCTGTCCTCTATCCTCCTGTCCTCTATCTCCCTGTCCTCTATCCTCCTATACTCTATCCTCCTGTTCTCGATCCCCCTATCCTCTATCCCCCTGTCCTCTATCTCCCTGTCCTCTATCTCCCTGTCCTCTATCTCCCTGTCCTCTATCTCCCTGTCCTCTATCCCCCTGTCCTCTATCTCCCTGTCCTCTATCCCCCTGTCCTCTATCCCCCTGTCCTCTATCTCCCTGTCCTCTATCCTCCTGTCCTCTATCTCCCTGTCCTCTATCCTCCTGTCCTCTATCTCCCTGTCCTCTATCCTCCTATACTCTATCCTCCTGTCCTCGATCTCCCTATCCTCTATCCCCCTGTCCTCTATCTCCCTGTCCTCTATCTACCTGTCCTCTATCTCCCTGTCCTCTATCCCCCTGTCCTCTATCCCCCTGTCCTCTATCTCCCTGTCCTCTATCTCCCTGTCCTCTATCCCCCTGTCCTCTATCCCCCTGTCCTCTATCCTCCTATCCTCTATCTCCCTGTCCTCTATCCCCCTGTCCTCTATCCTCCTGTCCTCTATCCTCCTGTCCTCTATCCCCCTGTCCTCTATCCCCCTGTCCTCTATCCCCCTGTCCTCTATCTCCCTGTCCTCTATCCCCCTGTCCTCTATCCCCCTGTCCTCTATCCCCCTGTCCTCTATCCCCCTGTCCTCTATCTCCCTGTCCTCTATCCTCCTGTCCTCTGTCCCCCTGTCCTCTGTCCCCCTGTCCTCTGCTCCTGTCCTCTATCCTCCTGTCCTCTATCCCCCTGTCCTCTCCTCCTGTCCTCTGTCCCCCTGTCCTCTGTCCCCCTGTCCTCTGTGCCCCTGTCCTCTCCTCCTGTACTCTCCTCTAACCCTAACCAAACTGGGGTTCTGGGTTCAGTATCTTCCACTACATTACTATCCCTACACAGCACAGTGTACTAGTTACTAGACCACTACACCTGTGTGTGTGCGTGTGCGTGTGCGTGTGTGTGTGTGTGTGTGTGTGTGTGTGTGTGTGTGTCAGGCAGGCCTCTCTGCTGGGGATCCAGGTAGCTCAGGTATCAGGCACAGTGTGTGTGTTCCACTCTCCCCTCACACCTCTACTGTCTGCCTTTACTGTCCGTAGTATGTTTGATGGGAGATTCCCTGGATCCTGCATTACTCCACAGACCTGTTGTGTTTGGTAGATTTCCCTTCAAACACACAATGTTTAGAAGCTACGATCTCACTGTTTCCTCCACTCTTTCACCAACACCACCACCCTCTCATTTTCCCATGGAGATTACCTGGGTCTACACTGTTTATGGACCTGTGTGTGTGTGTGTGTGTGTGTGTGTGTGTGTGTGTGTGTGTGTGTGTGTGTGTGTGTGTGTGTGTGTGTGTGTGTGTGTGTGTGTGTGTGTGTGTGTGTGTGTGTGTGTGTGTGTGTGTCTGTGTGTCTGTGTGTCTGTGTGTGTTCCACCTGCCTGATAGGATCTTAGCCATGCTCCAGGTATTCATTACCTCT
Source organism: Oncorhynchus mykiss (assembly GCF_057628025.1). NCBI lineage: Eukaryota > Metazoa > Chordata > Actinopteri > Salmoniformes > Salmonidae > Oncorhynchus > Oncorhynchus mykiss. Next base: position 12,749,260 of record NC_143046.1, on the reverse strand, counting down.
TTTTAGTGCTGTGTGTTTGAGACTGTGTCTTCTGCAGGGGGGGGGGGGTTAAAACAGATAGTCATGTGACGGAACAGAAGTCAGTAGGATGGAACTAAAGGAAAAAGATGGGGGGGGGGCTGTTGAGTGTTGGCTCCGGTCTTTGGATGACTCAGCTGAGGCTAGAGTGACTCATCCTCTTAGAGTTGTGCTGTGAATGAAAATGATGTGCTGAATATTCCATACTCAACACACTGAACAAACCACAGCCAGAGAATAGAGAGGGAGCGACAGAGGGAGAGAGAGAGACAGAGGGAGAGAGAGAGAGACAGAGGGAGAGACAGAGGGAGGGAGAGAGAGAGACAGAGGGAGAGAGTGAAAGAGAGGGACAAAGGGAGAGAGAGAGACAGAGGGGGGGAGAGAGAGGGAGAGAGACATAGAGATACAGGGAGAGAGAGAGAGGGAGAGAGGGAGAGGGACAGAGGGAGAGAGACAGGGAGAGAGACAGAGGGAGAGAGACAGAGGGAGAAAGACAGAGGGAGAGAGACAGCGGGAGAGAGGGACAGAGGGAGAGAATGAGGGAGGGAGTGAGAGACAGAGACAGAGGGAGAGAGAGAGAGACAGAGGGAGAGAGAGGGACAGAGGGGGAGAGACAGAGAGGGAGGGAGAGAGTGAAAGAGAGGGACAGCGGGAGAGAGAGAGAGAGAGGGGGAGGGAACGAGAAAAAGAGAACAAGAGCGGGAAAGTGAGAGAGGGAGAGAGAGAGAGGGTGGGAGAAACAGAGAGAGAGAAAGAGAAAGAGGGAGACACCCCTGTCCGACTCCCGGTTCAACCCGTGCCATCACCCTTTAAAAAACGAACATCCCCTGTACTCCATACTCACTTACCCTCTACCCCACGATGCAGAACAACACCACACATCACAATAATCAAAACCTCACCACTTCTACAACTGTGAATCCATATCATCTTCCCCAGCTGTACAGACGCCCCCCCTCCCCCGACACATCATATCTCCTGAAATATCTCCACACTTTTGATCATTTCATAGAACTCAAATTCCACCCTCAGGCGCAACCTCTCACACAGACATTCCAACAGAGAAAAAACATGAATCACAGTTTCACGACACAGAAAGGACCTCCCTGTCCGACTCCCCGTTCAACCTGTGCCAACCAGCTGTTAGTGGCCAGGGCTCCATGTTAAATCTTCCACTGCATATCCCCTGACCTCTTTGATACCGGTAGAGCCCCCTCCATCTAAAACCCACCATACTCTCCACCCCACATACCCCCTGCCACTGATGTGCCTTCACTCCTGTTAGGCTCCTAATGTTACTCACCTTAATGCAGAGGTTGTAGAGGGCTTTACCTCCCACCCCTTCAAACTCCCCTAGGCTCCGAGTCTTAAAATCTAACAAGTCCTCTAGACCCCGTTGCCAGTCCCCAGTCTCTGCCGTCACCTGCAGTGGCAGTGGGGGCAGGTTGAGGACAGCCAGGTTATGCCTCAGGGAAGATGCCACCAGGTTGTTGATTTTCAGCACCCTCCCTCTATATGACACTTGGGACAGGAGCCACCTCCACCTGGCCAGTCTTGACACCACTGCCTGTGACAGCCCCTCCCAGTTCTTCCTGACCCACCTCTCCGAGCCCAGGTACACCCCCAAAATGTTAAGCCCTTCACAACCCCACCTGAAACCCCCTGGAAGCAGAGGGAGGGGATCCTATTCTGTCATGCCCCACATAACAGTTCTTTGCTCTTGCCCCAGTTCACCTTAGCTGATGAAGCTCCCTCATAGACCTTCAGACTAGTCTCTAGTGCCTGCATATCCTGACCATCACAGAAATGTTACCTGCATATGCCCAACACTGCTATGCCTGTGCAGTCTCCTGCGTAGGATGCCCCGAAAAGGCTCAATGGCTAGTGTGTATATAACTGCCCCAATAGAGGACATCCTTGTTTAATGCCCTGTCTCACCCAGACTGGCCTACTGAGCCCCACTCCCACCTTGACCATACATGATGCCCCAGCATACAACATCTTCACACCGGCCAAAAACCTTTCCCCAAACCCAAACACAGACATCACGTTAAACAGATACTCTTCATCCACTCTATCAAAAGCCTTCTCTTGGTCTAGAGAGACCAGTCAAAGTTCCTATTAGAAAACCTTGACAAGTCCAACAAGTCCCTAATTAAGAACAAGTTGTCTGCGAGCATCCCGGTTCACAATACTGTATGTCTGGTCCTTGTGCACTATCACAAGGACCAGATGGGATTTCAGTCTGTTATCGAGGACCTTGGCAAATATCTTGCAGTCCTCACAGAGCAATGCCACAGTCCCCTTTTTTTGGGTAGGAGAGTCAGAGCCGCATGACGACAGCTCATCGGAAACTTTCCTACCCCAACGCATTCACGCAACATGCAAAAGAAGTCCAGTCCAATTATTCCCCAGAATTTTTTATAAAACTCCTCTGGGCGTCAAACGACCCCCGGTGCAAGGCCGGGGGACATCTGGGTTCCGGCCTCTGCCAGTTCATGGGACAACAGGGGAATGTCCATTTCATCACTCTGTGCCAGAGAGTTTAGGGAGTTCTGAAATCAAAATCTGAGCACACACAGGATCACACAGTTCTGCCCTATACAACTCAGTATAAAACTCCACAGTCTGCTTCTGCATCTCCCCCACCACAGAGGTCACCCGCCCAGCTGACAGCCCTAGACAATGCATACCCTTGGCTTCACTGCTCTGTCTTCTGATTATTCATTCGCAAATCTCAAAGAAGCTTTATGATGATCCTTTTTCCCTTTGGTCTCATTCAGGAACCTTGTCAGTTCCCTCACCGTGTACTGTGACCCCTCTGCCTGACTGGCTGTCAGCTACGGACCCATTGAGGAGGAGTCTGAAAAGAAAGCCTCTTCCTCAGACTCACCTTCCTCCTCCTCGTCTCCATCTCCCATCCTGACCACCTACCTCTCTAGTCGGCGCCCCTCCCACCCCAGCACTATAGCATGACTAGACCCAGCCTCATCTACACCACCATCTATAACATGACTAGACCCAGCCTCATCTACACCACCATCCTCTGTAATAAACGGAAGCAGATTCGCAACTACAACCCTTGTTGAAGGAGTCGAAAGAGGAGAAATCAGCACCAACACATCCCCTACAAATATTCCTCTAGCAATCAGCCTACCCACCAAATTCACTATTTTCATGAACACAACCAGAGCTTTGTTCATTCTGGAAGCAGAATGTCTAAATTCTGTTCACTGACCACGAGCAGGACCTCCTCCACTTTAACTCCATTCTCAGGAACGCACCTGAATCCATGTCGTAACGACAGTGTCTCCTCCACGCTAGGCTGAGACGCCATCACACACACTACACCTTCCAAACCCCAGGAAACTAAAACTCTGTCCTCTTCCAACCTAACTTTGAAAAAAACAGCAGGTACCGCTAAACTAAGTGTGTTAACTCTCCACCATAGACAATAAACTAACAGTGTGTTAACCCTCCACCATAGACAATAAACTAACAGTGTTAACCCTCCACCATAGACAATAAACTAACAGTGTTAACCCTCCACCATAGACAATAAACTAACAGTGTTAACCCTCCACCATAGACAATAAACTAACAGTGTTAACCCTCCACCGTAGAAAATAAACTAACAGTGTGTTAACCCTCCACCATAGACAATAAACTAACAGTGTTAACTCTCCACCGTAGACAATAAACTAACAGTGTGTTAACCCTCCACCATAGACAATAAACTAACAGTGTTAACTCTCCACCATAGACAATAAACTAACAGTGTTAACCCTCCACCATAGACAATAAACTAACAGTGTGTTAACCCTCCACCATAGACAATAAACTAACAGTGTTAACTCTCCACCGTAGACAATAAACTAACAGTGTTAACCCTCCACCGTAGAAAATAAACTAACAGTGTTAACTCTCCACCGTAGACAATAAACTAACAGTGTTAACCCTCCACCATAGACAATAAACTAACCGTGTTAACCCTCCAACATAGACAATAAACTAACCGTGTGTTAACCCTCCAACATAGACAATAAACTAACAGTGTTAACCCTCCACCATAGACAATAAACTAACAGTGTTAACCCTCCACCATAGACAATAAACTAACCGTGTTAACCCTCCAACATAGAAAATAAACTAACCGTGTGTTAACCCTCCAACATAGACAATAAACTAACCGTGTGTTAACCCTCCACCATAGACAATAAACTAACCGTGTGTTAACCCTCCACCATAGACAATAAACTAACCGTGTTAACCCTCCACCATAGACAATAAACTAACCGTGTGTTAACCCTCCACCATAGACAATAAACTAACCGTGTGTTAACCCTCCACCATAGACAATAAACTAACCGTGTTAACCCTCCAACATAGACAATAAACTAACAGTGTGTTAACCCTCCGACATAGACAATAAACTAACCGTGTGTTAACCCTCCACCATAGACAATAAACTAACCGTGTGTTAACCCTCCACCATAGACAATAAACTAACAGTGTTAACTCTCCACCATAGACAATAAACTAACCGTGTGTTAACCCTCCACCATAGACAATAAACTAACAGTGTGTTAACCCTCCACCATAGACAATAAACTAACCGTGTGTTAACCCTCCGACATAGACAATAAACTAACCGTGTGTTAACCCTCCGACATAGAAAATAAACTAACAGTGTTAACCCTCCACCATAGACAATAAACTAACAGTGTGTTAACCCTCCAACATAGACAATAAACTAACCGTGTGTTAACCCTCCACCATAGACAATAAACTAACAGTGTGTTAACCCTCCACCATAGACAATAAACTAACAGTGTGTTAACCCTCCAACATAGACAATAAACTAACAGTGTGTTAACCCTCCAACATAGACAATAAACTAACAGTGTGTTAACCCTCCAACATAGACAATAAACTAACAGTGTGTTAACCCTCCAACATAGACAATAAACTAACAGTGTTAACTCTCCACCATAGACAATAAACTAACCGTGTGTTAACCCTCCGACATAGACAATAAACTAACCGTGTGTTAACCCTCCAACATAGACAATAAACTAACAGTGTGTTAACCCTCCAACATAGACAATAAACTAACCGTGTGTTAACCCTCCGACATAGACAATAAACTAACCGTGTGTTAACCCTCCGACATAGAAAATAAACTAACAGTGTTAACCCTCCACCATAGACAATAAACTAACAGTGTGTTAACCCTCCAACATAGACAATAAACTAACCGTGTGTTAACCCTCCAACATAGACAATAAACTAACCGTGTGTTAACTCTCCAACATAGACAATAAACTAACAGTGTTAACTCTCCACCACAGACAATAAACTAACCGTGTGTTAACCCTCCAACATAGACAATAAACTAACCGTGTGTTAACCCTCCAACATAGACAATAAACTAACAGTGTGTTAACCCTCCAACATAGACAATAAACTAACAGTGTGTTAACCCTCCAACATAGACAATAAACTAACAGTGTGTTAACTCTCCACCATAGACAATAAACTAACAGTGTGTTAACCCTCCAACATAGACAATAAACTAACCGTGTGTTAACCCTCCAACATAGACAATAAACTAACCGTGTGTTAACCCTCCACCATAGACAATAAACTAACCGTGTGTTAACCCTCCGACATAGACAATAAACTAACCGTGTGTTAACCCTCCGACATAGACAATAAACTAACAGTGTTAACCCTCCAACATAGACAATAAACTAACAGTGTTAACCCTCCAACATAGACAATAAACTAACCGTGTGTTAACCCTCCAACATAGACAATAAACTAACAGTGTTAACCCTCCGACATAGACAATAAACTAACAGTGTTAACCCTCCAACATAGACAATAAACTAACAGTGTTAACCCTCCAACATAGACAATAAACTAACCGTGTGTTAACCCTCCACCATAGACAATAAACTAACCGTGTGTTAACCCTCCAACATAGACAATAAACTAACTGTGTGTTAACCCTCCAACATAGAAAATAAAATGTTTAAGAAAAGACCAGATAGAATCAAGAAAATAAGTTAGGACAGAGCCCTCCACCCGGACTCTGAACTACAAAACACTCCCAGCATGCACTGAGAGAGGGAGAGAAAGGGGGAAGGAGAAAGAGAGAGAAAGAGGGGGGAGGGAGAAAGAAAGAGAAAGCATGCAAGAGAGGGAGAGAGAGAAAGAGGGAGGGGGAGGGCAGTACAAAGAGGGAGGGGAAAGAAAGAGAGTGAGAAAGAAAGAGAGTGTGCAAGGGAGGGAGGAAGGGAGAAAGAAAAGGAGAGAGAGAGAGAGAGGGAGAAAGAGAGAGAGAGAATATTCCACGCTCAATATGTTCAGTCACTGAGAAAATTCCAGCTTCAGCTATCATACAGAACAAGACAGAGTCAGGATTAGATTCAGCTATCGCACAGAACAAGACAGAGTCAGGATTAGATTCAGCTATCATACAGAACAAGACAGAGTCAGGATTAGATTCAGCTATCGCACAGAACAAGACAGAGTCAGGATTAGATTCAGCTATCATACAGAACAAGACAGAGTCAGGATTAGATTCAGCTATCGCACAGAACAAGACAGAGTCAGGATTAGATTCAGCTATCGTACAGAACAAGACAGAGTCAGGATTAGATTCAACTATCGCACAAAACAAGACAGAGTCAGGATTAGATTCAGCTATCGCACAGAACAAGACAGAGTCAGGATTAGATTCAGCTATCGTACAGAACAAGACAGAGTCAGGATTAGATTCAGCTATCGCACAAAACAAGACAGAGTCAGGATTAGATTCAGCTATCGTACAGAACAAGACAGAGTCAGGATTAGATTCAGCTATCGCACAAAACAAGACAGAGTCAGGATTAGATTCAGCTATCGCACAGAACAAGACAGAGTCAGGATTAGATTCTGCTATCGTACAGAACAAGACAGAGTCAGGATTAGATTCAGCTATCGCACAAAACAAGACAGAGTCAGGATTAGATTCAGCTATCGTACAGAACAAGACAGAGTCAGAATTAGATTCAGCTATCGCACAGAACAGGACAGAGTCAGGATTAGATTCAGCTATCGCACAGAACAAGACAGAGTCAGGATTAGATTCAGCTATCGTACAGAACAAGACAGAGTCAGGATTAGATTCAGCTATCGCACAGAACAAGACAGAGTCAGGATTAGATTCAGCTATCGTACAGAACAAGACAGAGTCAGGATTAGATTCAACTATCGCACAAAACAAGACAGAGTCAGGATTAGATTCAGCTATCGCACAGAACAAGACAGAGTCAGGATTAGATTCAGCTATCGTACAGAACAAGACAGAGTCAGAATTAGATTCAGCTATCGCACAGAACAGGACAGAGTCAGGATTAGATTCAGCTATCGCACAGAACAAGACAGAGTCAGGATTAGATTCAGCTATCGTACAGAACAAGACAGAGTCAGGATTAGATTCAGCTATCGCACAGAACAAGACAGAGTCAGGATTAGATTCAGCTATCGCACAGAATAAGACAGAGTCAGGATTAGATTCAGCTATCGCACAGAACAGGACAGAGTCAGGATTAGATTCAGCTATCGCACAGAACAAGACAGAGTCAGGATTAGATTCAGCTATCGTACAGAACAGGACAGAGTCAGGATTAGATTCAGCTATCACACAGAACAAGACAGAGTCAGGATTAGCTTCCGTGTCTGTGTGTGTGCGTGTGTCTGCTGTCTGCATTAAGAGTAGTCCAATAGCGTAGAGAATGCTTGTCTTGGAAATTGACAAATAGATGAATCATGGACTATATCTGTCAAATACCAACTAGTAGTACTTCAAACAATACAATGCCACGAGAATAGACTGAGATGAGACCGATAACAACAGCTATTCCCCTGCCTAACACGTATTGACAGTGTGGAGAATCCTGAGTGTCTGTGAGTTTTTGTCAAGACTAGCCTGGGTACCAGTCATGTTTGGAGTGGCAGGGATTAGCATTATGGCACAAACATACTGGTACCCAGGCTATTGTCAGACTGTCTGCTGGTGTTTTTTTTGTTACATTCTACACCATCACTTCTTCTTCGCTGGTGTCATCTGTTAGTGTTCTAAATGATCTGGCCAAAAATGAAGCAAACATGTAAATAATGTGGATAGTCATTTCACCCGAGCACTGCTCTCCTGAAACATTTGACTAGATTTTTGTAATGCCGATTGTTTTGTAAATCGTTGTCTTTTTAAAAAGTGTGTTTTGTATGAACCCTTGCATTTAGTTTGAATGATCTTTTTTTTTATTTGAGTAAAACAGAATATGTCCTGTTTAGATCACATGGTCTGGTCATCTGAAGTGTCCAGTAGTGTAACGCATCAGTCCATTCTTATCTCATTGACCAATCCCAGATTGACTAACCCCTAAGTTCTACACCCTACACACTTCCCCTAGACAGACACTCCCTACACAGATCTGAACTGAAAGGGTGTCACACAGACAGGAGGTAAATGTCGGCGTTAATGGCAACAATTCCAGCTGGCCTATCAAAAGACAAAATGGAGCTACAGGGATTAACATTTTGCTATTCCAATGCTTTCAGATCTACATAACAAATCCATATGGGCTAGGGATCTACTTACATTTGGGCACATGTATTTAATGCAGGTTTCAGAGTCATGTTCTTCATCAGCATTTAATAGAACTGAGAGATTCTCCCTGCACAGTAAACTGTACGTATCTCTGACTCAGAAGAGAGACTTCAACCAACAGTCAGTGAAGTAGAGCCCACAGCTTTGACATGGATAGTTATTGAGACAGTAATGGAGGTGGTTAAATACAAACCCAGTCACTGTCAGACACGGTACTTAGTTATTATGGAGACTAGGATGTTCCACCATCTCTGTGTGTTACCTAGATCCCCCCCCCCCCCCCCCCACCTATTTCTATCTCAGTAGAGTTCACATAAGACTATTGGTTTGTCACATTCAGAGTAACACTGATTTCTACTCTTGTTTAAGCCACAGTGTTTAATGTGCATGTTGATAACCTGTTGACGAGGTGTCCCTCATAACTATATGTTAATTTATGCCTTTCACTTTGCTGCATCCCAGAGTATTCCTGTTGCCACCAGCTACCATCAGAATGTTCCATCAGTTTGGAAATCGCATATTGATAAATACATTTTTTTCCCGTGGAAAATGTTTGCGGGATTGTTGTTTTTCAATAAAAGAGTCACCCCATCTCCTATCTGTGTCTCACACACACACACACACACACACACACACACACACACACACACACACACACACACACACACACACACCCTGGGGTGAGTGGTGAACAGATGGGTCTGTTCTGACACATTAGTCAGATTTGAGACACACACATGCTTTAGAAATTCATATTTTTGAGGAGGTCCAGTCTGATACGCCTCTCTGCATAGTAAGTCATCTCCATCACAACCCTCTGCCCCGCTGTCCACCACAATTACATTCTTCCACAGTTTATTACATGGGATTGGTTGCACTCTGGATTTCTACCGTGTTTGTCTGAAATGACAGCCTGTGTACTCCACTGGTGAAGGACAGATTCCAGGCGTCGTGTGTGTGTGTGTGTGTGTGTGTGTGTGTGTGTGTGTGTGTGTGTGTGTGTGTGTGTGTGTGTGTGTGTGTTGGTCTATGAAAGCAGAGATGGCATGACATTGTATTACAGTGATTGGGTCTATTCTACTCAAAATACGGCAATGGTTACTGTCATGGCTCTCCCATGAAAACGAGAGAAAGAGTGATGGAGGGAGAGAGTGATGGAGAGAAAGAGAGATGTAGTGAGAGAGTAATGGAGAGAGAGAGTGATGGAGAGAAAGAGAGATGTAGCGAGAGAGTAATGGAGAGAGAGAGTGATGAAGAGAGAAAGAGTGATGGAGGGAGAGAGTGATAGAGAGAGAGAGTGATGGAGTGTGAGAGAGAGTGATGGAGAAGAGTGATGGAGTGAAAGAGTGATGGAGAGAGAGAGATGGAGAGAGAGTGAGAGCTCCCCCCCCCTTACCCCCCTCTCTCGCTCTCTCTTCGCCCCAGGGCAGGTACACTCATCTGTTATCTGGCTTGGTCCCGAGACGCCCCCGTGGAGACGTTACTGTGGGTTTATTAAAGCCTTCTCCTGTTGTGTGTGAGTTTGTGTGTGGTGTGTGTGCCACAGGGGCCTAGCTATTGTTCTGAAATGGAGTCAACATCACACAATATAGTTCCAGATTTCTGCAGTAGAGAGACAGAGGATGTGGTCTGCAAGGGTTGGTCTGGTCTATAGTTTCCTTTGATCCAGACAAGCTCAACCATGGCCCGAATGCATGCATGTAAGTCACTATGAATTAAATCATTATGGCATATATTATATATTATCTAGGATCATGCAACACCTCCCTACTTGAAATGCACATGATCATTATCAGTCACCAGTTGGTTTTACACCTTCCCAACATGTGCAGTTAATGATCTGCGCTGCAGAGTGTTCTAGCACTACTGGAGACCAGCATTCCCGATAAACGCTGCGTATGTCGGCTCAAATGAAAATGACCTTTACGTGCCTCCCCGGGTGGCGCAGTGGTCTAGGGCACTGCAGCGCTGTGCCACCAGAGACTCTGGGTTCGCGCCCACGCTCTGTTGCAGCCGGCCGCGACCGGAAGGTCCATGGGGCGACGCACAATTGGCACAAAAGTGCTATGATGAAGCTGGCTCTCACCGCCACAGGAAAAAGATCCAGAGTTACCTCTGCTGCAGAGTTCATTAGAGTTACCAGCCAGACACCAATAAGAAGAAGAGACTTGCTTGGGCCAGGAAACATGAGCAATGAACATTAGACTGGTGGAAATCTGTCCTTTAGTCTGATGAGTCCAAATTTGCGATTTTTGGTTCTAACCGCTGTGTCTTTGTGAGACGCAGAGTAGGTGAACGGATGATCTCCGCATGTGTCGTTCCCACCCTGAATCATGGAGGAGGAGGTGTGATGGTGTGGGTGTGCTTTGCTGGTGGCACTGTCTGTGATTTATTTAGAATTCAAGGCACACTTAACCAGCATGGCTACCACAGCATTCTGCAGCAATACACCTCCCATCTGGTTTGCACTTAGTGGGACTATCATTTGTTTTTCAGCAGGACAATGACCCAACACACCTCCAGAGTGTGTAAGGGCTATTTGACCAAGAAGGAGAGTGATGGAGAAATGCATGAGATGATCTGGCCTCCGCAATCCCCCGACCTCAACCCAATTTAGATGATTTGGGATGAGTTGGACCGAAGAGTGAAGGAAAAGCAGCTAACAAGTGCTCAGCATATGTGGGAACTCCTTCAAGACTGTTGGAAAAGCATTCCAGGTGAAGCTGGTTGAGAGAATGCCAAGAGTGTACAAAGCTGTCATCAAGGCAAAGGGTGGCTACTTTGAGGAATCTCAAATATAAAATATATTTTGATTTGTTTAACACTTTTTTTGGTTACTATATGATTCCATATGTGTTATTTCATAGTTTTGATGTTTTCACTATTATTCTGCAATATATAAAATCATGCAAATAAAGAAAAACTATTGAATCAGTAGGTGTGTCCAAACTTTTCACTGGTATTGTAACTTGGGGTGTATACATTTGAGTTCACAATAAATATTTTAGTTACTGTTAATATACAGTACATGTATAAATTATGTATGATTTCATTCTCTACATGTTCACACTTTAAAACAGTGGTCACCAAACTTTTCTAGGCCGAGATCACTTTGAGTCAAAATCCTGATTTCAACTAAATGTAAGGTTAGCCTATGCAACATTAACCAATTAAAGCAGTTCTGTAGCAATGAGGCTTGTGCAGTAGACTGTAGGCCCAATACATTATCACTGTATACTGGCTATGCTAGAATTGCCCTGCCACTGTTATTCTTCCATTTTAAAATTCAATTAAAAGACTTGAGGTATATGAGCCACTGGTAATAGATTATTTGTTGTATTACTTGTGAGGCACAGCTGAGTGAGCATAAATGGAAACAATTTGCTTTCTTTATCTTACTGGACTGATGGTGCCTGCATCTAATGGTCAGTCTCAGTGGAGGGAGTGCATCAGAGGATCTGCCTCCCACCGTTGGACAGTCCCTCAGCTTTCCCCCCTCCACTAAGACTGACCAAAATGGTCTTCCAGCTGATAGCGAATCTCGATTCCCATTGCATTATTTCTGCCTCATACAGAAAATCATGTTCTTACACTTCTAACCAGAGATATAATTTAAAAAAACGCACGGCTAATAATGACACTACTATAGATACGCTTTCCTGCTCATTCATTGAAGCTGCAGTGCTTGTTGCAGCGCGAAGGGTTAATTGCATTTTTCATTTTATTAGCGTTGAATAAAAACTGTTGACAATGCTGAATAAAAACGTAGGGCTCTATTTAATCAGATCTAATTTAGCCAAACATCCGCATAGCGGTTCTTTTGGTGGTGCCGGAGCTGGAACTAGAGGTGTTAAATCCAGGCATTATACCTAAAGCGGACATTGTCATTGAAGGCACAAAGTCACATTCAGAGAAATCCCATGCAGCCCTGTTTACAAGTTCGAACACTGGAATGCGAGATGTAATCGACCCCCTTTTAATGATTTTCAATTTGAGCGTTATTATTTCTGTATAGCCTACACTTTCTCGTTCTGAACTTTTAACGCGATCCGGACGAGTGTGGCTTTGTGACGATGATCACAAGAGCAGCTGCTCACCGATTTGACAGCTCCAATGCAGTTCAATCTCAGACACCGCCAAAACATCAGCTATTGACGGTTAATTCTTGATCTGATTGAATATAAGCCATACACATGAACTCACTTCTAAAAACAGCAGCTTGTTGCTGTCGTCTCTCTTTAGGCATGGTTTTAAACATTTTGAAATCACAACATCAATTTACTTTGCTGTGGAAGCTGCAGACACATGGTGATCTGAGCAATCTGATTGGCCAGCGGTATTAGGTGCAAGGTGCACTTGATTTGATCACTGGGCACGCAGAGTAGGCAGAGTTTGTACCTTCAGACACATGAAATGGTTAAAAATGGGAACATTTCGACTCTTCTCTGTATACATCAATGAGGTCGCTCTTGCTGCTGGCGAGCCTCTGATCCACCTCTACGCAGACGACACCATTCTGTATACTTCTGGCCCTTCTTTGGACACTGTGTTAACAACCCTCCAGGCGAGCTTCAATGCCACAACTCTCCTTCAGTGGCCTCCAATTGCTCTTAAATACAAGTAAAACTAAATGCATGCTCTTCAACCGATCGCTACCTGCACCTGCCCGCCTGTCCAACATCACTACTCTGGACGGCTCTGACTTAGAATACATGGACAACCACAAATACCTAGGTGTCTGGTTAGACTGTAAACTCTCCTTCCAGACCCATATCAAACATCTCCAATCCAAAGTTAAATCTAGAATTGGCTTCCTATTTCGCAACAAAGCATCCTTCATTCATGCTGCCAAACATACCCTTGTAAAACTGACCATCCTACAAATCCTCGACTTTGGCGATGTCATTTACAAAATAGCCTCCAATACCCTACTCAACAAATTGGATGCAGTCTATCACAGTGCAATCCGTTTTGTCACCAAAGCCCCATATACTACCCACCATTGCGACCTGTACACTCTCGTTGGCTGGCCCTCGCTTCATACTCGTCGCCAAACCCACTGGCTCCATGTCATCTACAAGACCCTGCTAGGTAAAGTCCCCCCTTATCTCAGCTCGCTGGTCACCATAGCATCTCCCACCTGTAGCACACGCTCTAGCAGGTATATCTCTCTAGTCACCCCCAAAACCAATTATTTCTTTGGCCGCCTCTCCTTCCAGTTCTCTGCTGCCAATGACTGGAACGAACTATAAAAATCTCTGAAACTGGAAACACTAATCTCCCTCACTAGCTTTAAGCAACAACTGTCAGAGCAGCTCACAGATTACTGCACCTGTACATAGCCCACCTATAATTTAGCCCTATCAACTACCTCTTTCCCTACTGTATTTAATTAATTTATTTATTTTGCTCCTTTGCACCCCATTATTTTTATTTCTACTTTGCACATTCTCCCATTGCAAATCTACCATTCCAGTGTTTTACTTGCTATATTGTATCTACTTTGCCACCATGGCCTTTTTGCCTTTACCTCCCTTATCTCACCTCATTTGCTCAGATCGTATATAGACTTGTTTATACTGTACTATTGACTGTATGTCTGTTTTACTCCATGTGTAACTCTGTGTCGTTGTATGTGTCGAACTGCTTTGCTTTATCTTGGCCAGGTCGCAATTGTAAATGAGAACTTGTTCTCAACTTGCCTACCTGGTTAAATAAAGGTGAAATAAATAAGATAAAACAGGGCAGCTGAAACAAGTGCACCTACCGGCAACAGCGCTGGACAGAAAACAAGTAGGAATGCCAGGCTTTATCATTAGTTGTTTAATAGAAATGTTTGGCGATTGACTAGGAATGCCTTGGACACCACTGCTTTTCAATATGATTAGTACATGTATGTGTGTCAAATAATACAGGACTTTGAGAACAGAATTGTTCAACAGTGTCTATACAAAGACACATCATTCATGTTTCATGATGGAACATTACACTTCTATTAAATCACTGTCCCAATGTCAAGATAATCTAAAGTTCCACTTCTTGACTCTTTTTACAACACTGGTGTCTCTTTAGATGTCCTGACTGACTTAAACTCTTCCCACACTAGGAGCAGTGGAACAGCTTCTCTCCTGTGTGAGTGAGCTGGTGTGTTCTGAGGTTAATCTCTCTATTGAAGGTCTTCCCACACTGGGAGCAGTGAAATGGCTTCTCTCCTGTGTGAGTGAGCTGGTGTGTTCTGAAATGACCTGTAGTGAAACTCTTCCCACACTGAGAGCAGTGGTTTGATCGTGGCTTGTCCATCTCGCTCTGTTTCCTGGTGGGAGCTGGGTTGGAGGAACTTGAGGTGGTTCCATGGTGCTGTGAGTTGCTGGAGGACATGAGATTCTCTGATCTGATCTCTCCACTCCTCAACAGTCTGACATACTCATCATGATGTCATCTCTTTATGTGCTTGTGGAGGAAGATCTGAGAGGTGAAGGAGAACGGACAGCCAGAGCACGAGAAGATCTGGACCTGGGACGACTCAGCGTTCACATCTGAGAGAGGTGAAGGGGAGAGAGAAAGAAGAGAAATCAAGATCACAAGGTGCATGATCATTATTGTTCCAGACAACTTGACATGAACAGAGAAAACTCAGGACCAGTATGATAATACACCACATAAATCATATTTAATGACCAATGAGTTTCAATTGAGAAATTAGTAATAATAAGGTAATAATGGGTAATAATGAGTATTAATGAGGTAAGAATGGGTAATAATGAGTATTAATGAGGTAAGAATGGGTAATAATGAGTATTAATGAGGTAAGAATGGGTAATAATGAGTATTATTAAATATTAATGAGGTAATAGTGGGTATTAATGAGTATTAATGAAGTAATAGGTAAAAAGAGAATGAATGTAAGAGGAGTGAAAAGTAAGGGCAGAGACAGGGATGAAGAGGGGAGGAAGAGGGGAGAAATGACCTTTAGCAGAGCTCTTTTTGGCCCAGAGGTAGTCGAAGACAATGCCCAGGTCTCTGGCGTACTCCTCTCCGTACCAAACCAACAGCTCCTCTCCAACAGCTATGGGCTTACAGCAGCGGTACAGAATCCCTCCTCCGTACTGGAAGGACACCAGATTGTGTTCTTCTTCACCACGAGCACAGTTCACATACCTGAGAAGAGAGAGGGAGAGACAGAGAAAGAGAGAGAGCAGTCGGGGGTTAATTATGTACAAGAGATTGAGGTCTTCAAGTAGGTGCAGTGGTTCCTCGCAATGGCGGAATGACGCAATTTACCACAATCTGCCACCATCTACCACAAAGTGTTGCGGCATAAAGCTCTCTCTGTAGGTACAGAGAGAAACAGAAGGAGGAAGAGGACTGAGACTTCCTCTGTACTTGTCACGTTTCGTCATAAGGATCGGACCAAGGCGCAGCATGATATGCGTTCTCCTTTTAATGAATGAACAAAAACAACAAACAACCAAACGAAACGTGAATCTAAACAAACTAGTGCTGACAGGCAACTACCCACCCTAGTCAAACCCTGACCTAACCAAAATATATAGAAAAACAGAGATATCTAAGGTCAGAGTGTGACAGTACTTCAGTGTTGCTCACCTCATCCAGTTGGAGTGAGTGTCTCTCCCAGCATCGATGTAGTCGTCCCAGTGTCTGCTCTTGTTGATCTGAGGAAAACAACTATTCATATTTACAGTTTTGATCAGATTGGAAAAAATTAAGAACAGCCCAATAACACACAGTACGTACACGCACGCACGCACGCACGCACGCACGCACGCACGCACACACACACACACACACACACACACACACACACACACACACACACACACACACACACACACACACACACACACACACACACACACACACACACACACACACACACAAACACACACACTCCTCTCACCACTCTCCATGGCTTGGTCCTTGACTGTGAGCTCTCCTTCATAAGGGATGTCAGGGAAGAAGAGGGGAGGACCATGGACCTCACACTCCTCCATGAAGAAAGACTTGCCGTCCTCACAGTCTGGGAGAGAGAAAGAGAAACAGAACATGTTAAACATCAGTTATTATGATGATGACATGCATTAAAAAGACAAAACACCAGCGTGGTTGAGAGAAAGAGAGTAAGAAATACACTTCTACATAAGAGCGTCCACTAAATGCACAGGGGATCAAATTAAATGTGGGTAGATTTAGATAAGAATGATTTATTTCCCCTGCCACGAAGAGATCCAATCCCAAATCTCAATGGGACACAACGCCCGTTACCAGAGTGACCCCCCCCACCCTTAAAGGGGCAACTGAAAATGTTGTCTCCTCTGATATGAGACTCAGGTCACAAACAATTACATGAAACTGAGTAATATAACTCATTACTTCCTACGAATACATTTCTTCTTTTAGAAACATTAAAAACCATGGTCATCCTGGTTTTGTGTTTAAAAAATATATATAATTATGGTACATTTAACATAAATTAAAAATATATAATTATATTTCAAAAGAGGTTCTGAAATCAGGATCACTGATATAAATTCTATTTGGACACAGTTCTCTTAGAACAAACCAGAAACTACACGTATCTAGGATCTAATGTCAGCAACACAGGTCGCTTTCACATGGCTGTGAATGAGCTGAGAGACAAAGCAATTAGAATCTGGCTCAAAATGTTCCAATCAGCTATAGAACTAATTGTTCTATATGGCAGTGAAGTATGGCGTCCGCTCTCTAATAACGAATTTACCAAATGGGAGGATCATCCAATCGAAATACTGCATGCAGAGTTTTGCAAGACTGTATTGTAAGTAGAAAGAAAAACTCTAAATAACTAATTTAGAGCATAATTGGGCCAATACCCCCTGCTCATTCTAATTGAAAAAAGAACCATCACATTTTACAACCATCTAAAAACAAGAGACACCAAAATGTTTCATCACACAGCTCTACAATGTCAAACATGAGAAGAGTCCCCTCAGTCAGCTGGTTCTGAGGCTCAGTTCACCAACCCAAACCAACCACATAGCGACTCAGGACAGCACTCAGAAAATCTGGCCCAACCAAATCATCACCAAGCAAAAATAAAAATATATCACCTATTGGAAAGACACCACAAAAAAATCTAAGTAAACTTCAATGCTATTTGGCTCTAAACAGACAGTACATGGTGGCAGACTATCTGTCCACTGTGACTGATAGAAAACTGAGGAAAACACTGACTAGGTACAGACTCAGTGGGGACAGTCTAGCTAAAGAGACCGGTCGTCACAGACAAACCTGGCTGCCCAGAGAGGACAGGCTGTGCTCACTCTGCTCCAGGGGAGAGGAAGAGACAGAGCTGCATTTCATATTACACTGTGACAAATACTCAGAGCTGAGACTCTTTCTTTCCCAAAATGATCAGTCAGTACATAGAATTTGAAACTATAAAAATATATATTTATTGGGTGAAAAGCCTAAATGTCAATAATATTTCCCGTTTTGTTTTGGCTTTCATACCATGTGGCTTCTCAGTCAGGTTGAGACTGGTCTACTACAGTGCCCTCCACTAGTATTGGCACCCTTGGTAAATATGAGAAAAACGGGCTGTGAATTTTTTTTCTTTATTGGCAAACCTGGCTATCAAGAGAAGAGGCTATGTGCACATTGCCCACAAAATGAGGTGGAAACTGAGCTGCACTTCCTAACCTCCTGTCCAATGTATGACCATGTTAGAGACATATTTCCCTCAGATTACACAGACCCAAAAACAAACCCAATTTTGATAAACTCCCATATCTACTGGGTGAAATTCCACAGTGTGCCATCACAGCAGCAAGATTTGTGACCTGTTGCCACAAGAAAAGGGCAACCAGTGAAGAACAAACACCATTGTAAATACAAACCACATTTATGTTTATTTATTTTCTCTTGTGTTCTTTAACCATTTGCACATTGTTACAACACTGTATATATTCATAATATTACCTTTGTAATGACTTTAATCTTTTGGAACTTCTAGTGTAATGTTTACCATTCATTTTTATTGTTTATTTCACTTTTGTATATTATCTACCTCACTTGCTTTGGCAATGTTAACACATGTTTCCCATGCCAATAAACCCCCATGAATTGAATTGAATTGAGAGAGAAGGAAAGAGAGAGAGATGGAGATAGATAGAAAGCGATAGATACACAGAGAGAGAGACAGAGAGATAATGACTCACAGAGGTAGTGATCATCTTTGGGGACCTCCTCCTCTGTGTAAGTGATTCTTGGTCTGTCTCTCAGATTTCTGCTGCGCTTGTATGTGTTCAGCTCTGCTTTCTGCCTTTCCAGCCACTCTCTCTTAGACGGGCCTGGCTGGCTGGCTGGCTGGCTGGCTGGCTGGCTGGCTGGCTGGCAGGCAGGCAGGCAGGCAGGCAGGCAGGCAGGCAGGCAGGCAGGCAGGCAGGCAGGCAGGCAGGCAGGCAGGCAGGCAGGCAGGCAGGCAGGCAGGCAGGCAGGCAGAAAAATCCCCATCCCAAACTCTAACAGTCTATTCTTGTCTGTCTCTGTTACCTGAGGTTGATGGTTTGGGGTGCAACAAACGAGCCCCTTGCTGTGTGGAACTCCCTGCCTCCCTTCCACTGGTGCTGGGGGTCGCTTCACTCTGACCCTCCTGGAAAGAGACAAGAGGAGAGTTCAAACTGACCACTTGGCCTGTGTGTCATCATCACCTTTGATTTGAAACAACATGAATGAAAATATATTGTGTGTTGTGTTATGTGTATGACAGTAACACACACCGTGGCTCCTAGCCCCTCCTGTACTCCACTGTGGGTGTCTGCTGGGCTGCCGTCTTTGAGGAAGGCCACTTCCTCTTCTGTCAGCTCCTCCATTAATGGCTGGGCGGGTTCTGTCCCCATATTACTGGGTCCTGCCTCCTCACCACTGGGGGGCTGCTGAGGATCAAAGGAGAGGGGTGGTGGGGGGGGGGGGGGGGGGGGGGCTTAACTGACTTGACTAGTTAAATAAATGTTAAATTAAAAAAATACCACCAAAATATATGGTAGCTTGAGTTTCAGATAAGAATTTGTCGTTGGTATATATTAAGTAAAGAAGTGGCCCAAGGAAGCTGCCCTGCTGTCACGCCCTGGTCGAAGTATTTTGTGTTTATCTTCATTTATTTGGTCAGGCCAGGGTGTGGCATGGGTTTTTGTATGTGGTGTGTTGGTATTAGGATTGTAGCATAGTGGGGTGTTCTAGTTAAGTCTATGGCTGTCTGAAGTGGTTCTCAATCAGAGGCAGGTGTTTATCGTT
Organism: Oncorhynchus mykiss; assembly: GCF_057628025.1. Taxonomy (NCBI): domain Eukaryota; kingdom Metazoa; phylum Chordata; class Actinopteri; order Salmoniformes; family Salmonidae; genus Oncorhynchus; species Oncorhynchus mykiss. The sequence goes on along the minus strand of NC_143046.1, from coordinate 12,729,291 downwards.
GTCTCTGATTGGGAACCCTATTTAGGCAGCCATATTCTTTGAGTGTTTTGTGGGTGATTGTCCTTAGTGTCCTTGTAACTGTCTTGTGTTAGTTTGCACCAGTTTAGGCTGTTTCGGTTTTCACATTACGTTTATTGTTTTCGTACAGTTCATGTTTTATCATTGTTGAATAAACATGGATCGCAATCTACACGCTGCATTTTGGTCCGACTCTACTTCAACCGAAGAAAGCCGTTACACCTGCGGTATTCTACAGTCTAAAGCATGAAGGGAAGAAAACAACCCATTGATATAGGTGGACTGTTTCCTGTCAGTTAGATGTAGTATTATTCTAGTAGTATTCTAATAGCAGTCAAGTAGTACCCAAGTACTAATCTAGTAGTAGACAAGTAGTAGTAGCTTAGTAGTAGTAACTACTAGTAGTACCTAGTAGTAGTCTAGACGTAATCTAATATTAGCCTAGTATTAGCCTAGTAGTAGCCTAGTATTAGTCTTGTAGTAGTCTAGTAGTAGCCTAGTAGTAGCCTAGTAGTAGACTAGACGTTGTCTAATAGTAGTAGTCTAATAGTAGCCTAATAGTAGTCTAATAGTAGCCTAGGAGTAGTCTAATAGTAGTAATCTAATAGTAGCCTAGTAGTAGCCTAGTAGTAGTCTAATAGTATCCTAGTAGTAGTCTAATAGTAGTGTAGTAGTAGTAGACTAGTAGTAGCTGAGTAGTAGTAGCCTAGTAGTAGTAGCCTAGTAGTAGCCTAAAAGTAGTAGTCTAGTAGTAGTCACCTAGTAATAGTCTAGTAGTAGACTAGTAGTCTAGTAGTAGTCTAGTAGTAGTCTAGTAGTAGTCCAGTAGTAGTAGCCTAGTAGTAGCAGCCTAGTAGTAGACTAGTAGTAGTAGCCTAGTAATAGTCTAGTAGTAGACTAGTAGTAGTAGCCTAGTAGTAGCCTAGTTGTAGTAGCCTAGCAGCAGCCTAGTAGTATACTAGTAGTAGTAGCCTAGTAGTAGCCTAGTAGTAGTAGCCTAGATGTAGTCTAGTAGTAGTAGCCTAGTAATAGCCTAGTTGTATACTAGTAGTAGTAGCCTAGTAATAGCCTAGTATTAGTAGACGAGTAGTAGACTAGTAGTAGTCTAATAGTAGTAGCCTAGTAGTTGTCTAATAGTAGTCTAGTAGTAGCCTAGTAATAGTCTAATAGTAGTCTAGTAGTAGTCTAGTAGTAGTAGCCTAGTAGTAGTAGCCTAGCAGTAGTAGCCTAGTAGTAGCCTAGTAGTAGTCTAGTAGTAGCCTAGTAGTAGTCTAATAGTAGTAGCCTAGTAGTTGTCTAATAGTAGTCTAGTAGTAGCCTAGTAATAGTCTAATAGTAGTCTAGTAGTAGTCTAGTAGTAGTAGCCTAGTAATAGTCGAATAGTAGTCTAGTAGTAGTCTAGTGGTAGTAGCTTAGTAGTAGTCTAGTAGTAGTAGCCTTTTAATAGTCTACTAGTATAATAGTAGTAGTAGCCTAGTAGAAGTAGCCTAGTAGTAGTAGCCTAGTAATAGTCTAGTAGTAGACTAGTAGTAGTCTAATAGTAGTAGTCTAATAGTAGTCTAATAATAGTCTAGTAGTAGTCTAGTAGTAGTAGCCTAGCAGTAGCAGCCTAGTAGTAGTCTAGTAGTAGTAGTCTGGTAGTAGTCTAGTAGCAGTCTGGTAGTAGCCTAATAGTAGTCTAGTAGTAGTCTAATAATAGTAGTCTAGTAGTAGTCTAGTGGTAGTCTAGTAGTAGTAGCCTAGTAGTAGTCTAGTTTTAGTGTAGTAGTAACCTAGTTGTAGTCTAGTAGTAGTCTAGTAGTATTAACCTAGTAGTAGTCTAGTAGTAGTAGCCCAGTAGCAGTTTAGTTTTAGTCTAGTAGTAGTCTAGTTGTAGTCTATTAGTAGTCTAGTAGTAGTCTACTAGTGGTAGCCTAGTAGTAGTCTAGTAGTAGTCTAGTAGTTGTAGCCTAGTAGTAGTCTAGTGGTTGTAGTCTAGTAGTAGTATATTAGTAGTAACCTAGTAGTAGTCTAGTAGTAGTAACCTAGTAGCCACCTAGTAGTTGTAGTCTAGTAGTAGTAGCCTAGTGGTAGTCTAGTAGTTGTAGTCTAGTAGTTGTCTTGTAGTAGTCTAGTAGTAGTAACCTAGTAGTAGTCTAGTAGTTGTAGTCTAGTAGTAGTAATCTAGTAGTTGTCTAGTAGTAGTAGCCTAGTAGTAGTCTAGTTGTAGTCTACTAGTGGTAGCCTAGTAGTAGTCTATTAGTTGTAGTCTAATAGTAGTCTATTAGTAGTAACCTAGTAGTAGTCTAGTAGTAATAACCTAGTAGTAGTCTAGTAGTTGTAGTCTAGTAGTAGTCTAGTAGTAGTAACCTAGTAGTAGTCTAGTAGTAGTAGCCTTGTGGTAGTCTAGTAGTTGTAGTCTAGTAGTTGTAGTCTTGTAGTAGTCTAGTAGTAGTAATCTAGTGGTAGTCTAGTAGTTGTAGTCTAGTAGTAGTAATCTAGTAGTTGTCTAGTAGTAGTAGCCTAGTAGTAGTCTAGTTTTAGTCTAGTAGTAACCTAGTTGCAGTCTAGTAGTAGTCTAGTTGCAGTCTACTAATGGTAGCCTAGTAGTAGTCTAGTAGTAGTAACCTAGTAGTAGTCTAGTAGTGGTAGCCTAGTAGTAGTCTAGTTGTAGTCTAGTAGTAGTCTAGTAGTAGTCTATTAGTGGTAAACTAGTAGTAGTCTAGTTGTAGTCTAGTAGTAGTCTAGCTAGCTATCCACTAATGTTTCACCTTTGTCTGCTCTGTCTGTCTCAACCAACTACTGCTGCTGCTGAGGTCAATTTGTCAAGCAAGCTTAGCCCATGCATTGGGCCGCAGGGCGACTGTTGGCGCTAAATGTACAATGGTGGGAATAAAGAGTGAGATTCTAAAATATTTTACAAGAGACACGACCGACAGGTGTGGACAGCATGTGAGCCGTCACCTCAGACCGGGTTTGATCCCGGGTTGTGTCGCAGCGGGCAGCGACCGGGAGACCCATGCGGCAGCGCACAATTGGCCCAGAATCTTCAGGGAAGTTTGGCTGCTGGAATGTCCTTGTCCCATATTGTCAATGTATTTATTGTATTGTATCAAATGGTAGTCTACAGTAGCCTACAATGGCATTTAAATGAATACCCTACTTGATGGCCAACAGATGCAAATGTAGCCTATCATTCACATTTAATGTCATTTTCATTGTGGACTTTTTCCCATAACAGAAACCATCGAGGGAGTTTCAAATTTCCACTCGTGCAGTGCTCCAAACCCTAGAACTGAGCACGAGTAAAACCCTTCACTTGATACGGTGATCCATAAGATACTTCGACATTTGAATACAGTTTACTTTAAACCTCCTCTGAGCTCATTTATCTAAAGAGCTCTAGCCCACCTACAGTACTTTGCCAGAGCTTAGTCACCATTATAGCAGTTCTACCGCGTGAATATGTTTTATTGAAAAAGGTTGTCTCCATAATGACCCATCTAAATAGCCTATCTACAACTGGTAATAAAGTTGTCACTGTGTGTGCGCCTGCTTCTGTTTCCTTGACTCAGCTGCCTCTCCTGCAGCACTCTCTCAATCAGTGGTCTCAATGCACAGTACAGTCCTCTGGCCCTCCCCACCATTCACTCATGCAGTAACAACCTGCTCACTGCCTGATCGTCAGCAGCAGCAGGCTACAGTTCAACGTGGATGTTAAAACAATGGAGAGAAATGCCATGACGGCAGGAGTGCAATTTAGAAGTAGTCACCCTCGACCAATACATTTTCACCCGCTACATCGTATTCAAAGTAGCCCAAATTATCTAGAAAACCACGAACATGGCAACCCTGACCAGTAGGCAAGTCTTGATTCCCAAGGCCGGCCCGCTCGTTAGCAGGATTTGGCTGTCATCTAACAGGAGGGCATTTTATGAGCTAAACCGAACAAGACGCACCTCCAACAACACAAAACCTCACATAATTCTGCCCCAATTTCTCTCAACTAGTGGCACATGTGCTTTTTAGGTGAGCGCTGATGCGTCCCATTTCATCAAAGGTATGAGTTGTCCGTTCCTAGCGCACCTCTCCAGGATGCTGTTGGGGAGATGTGTCCCTGGATGTGTGCCAACAACGTTCCGTCAACCAAAATAACATAAATCATGTAGCAGAAGAGTATGTGGCCTTTTCTATAGCCTACAGGCTGGATGTGTGTACGACAGCCACTTTTAACCTCATGTAGGTTTCTCCTATCAAATAGCCTGACCTAAATGGCACCCAATCAAATACAAAATGTCCTGACATGTAAACAAACAACATCTCCTAAAAACAGGTCAGGTCAAAGTAAAATGGACAATATGTAATGGATAATTAGGCTAATCACATCTGCTGTCTAGGAGTTTCACCCTGTGGGCTAAATTTGTCATGATCAGTGGTTTCATGTCTGTCAACGAGCTTATCGTAAGGAAACATTAAATACTGTACTTCAGCATTGCAAATAAGCCCAGTATAACTCTTGATGATGTTGGGTAGTTGGTATTCAGAGCTTAAATAGCCACATTGATTAGTCACAGGAATCAGGACTAATTAAGTCAATGCAACGGCCTGTTTGACTAAAACTGGGCTTAGCACATGGATGGGTATTTGGGAAATTCCATTGCAGGCCGACATGGTAGGCTACACCAGTTGGCTCCGACCGATGCTGACTTCTTTTAGATGTCTTTTTTTTGGTCCTGTTCAGGATCAGGTCTTTTTTTGAGAGCGGTCCAGCAGTGACATCATCTCTCAGCGCAGTCATCCCTCAGGAGGGTAAGAGAGAGAGGACGGTCTGTAGATTGATGGGTGGGACAGTCATCAGTAGTTCTTAAGACATTGAGTGTGTGTGATTAGTATATGTCCCTTAATGGATCCTAAAGAAGAGCTCGTAATTCACTCCCAAATCAATACGACATGTCAGGGGACATGTTCCTTTCATGTAGCCCAATGTCCATATGCATTTTTAATGGGCTTAATGCATTCCTCTCTAAATATCAATAATATAGTCACACAATTGCTCTGCGTCAAATAGTCCTGATCGAATATCTAACAGTGTTTGGTCGAAGGCAGTTCTGTGGGAAAGTTACAAATACTGTAGAAAATGTAGAACGTTCTGTTAAAAATAACCGCATGTCACGATCGTCGTAGTGAGGAGACCAAAGCGCAGTGTGGTGTGAATGCATGATTTAATGAAGACGGAAAAAACACGAAATACACTAAAACAAACAAACTAACTAACAAGATGAACGTGACTGCTATCGAAACACTGTGCTAACATGCAACATAACATAGACAGTACAAAAACACATACGTCCCCCATGTCACACCCTGACCTAACCAAAATATATAAAGAAAACAAAGAATACTCAGGTCAGGGCGTGACACTGCAAAGAGAGAATAGAGGGTGGAAACAAAGTGGAATCAGTAAAGAAGTAACTTAGGTAATGTTATTGTTATTGTTATTGTTATTGTTATTGTTCATGCTGATTTGATTGGAAATCTAATGTCAGGAAATGTACAGTTCTGGTGAAACGTGTTGCTGTGAAGTGATGGGTTTTATCTCTACCTTTAATTTATTACACACCCCTCCTCCTCCCAGACGCGCACACACACATTCAGACACAAACGCACACAGACACACACACACACACACGCAGACACACACACGCACGCAGACACACACACATTCAGACATACACACATGCAGACACAAACACACACAGACACACACACACACACACACGCAGACACACACACGCACGCAGACACACACACATTCAGACACACACACATGCAGACACAAACACACACAGACACACACACACACACACAGACACACACACATGCAGACACACACACATGCAGACATACACACATGCAGACACAAACACACACAGACACACACACACACACATGCAGACACACACATGCAGACACACACACATGCAGACATACACACATGCAGACACAAACACACACAGACACACACGCAGACACACACGCAGACACACACATGTAGACACACACACACACATGTAGACACACACACCCAGACACGCAGACACACACATACGCACAAACACACATATGCAGATGTAACCGATGTGAAAAGGCTAGCTAGTTAGCAGGGTGCACGCTAATAGCGTTTCAATCGGTGACGTCACTTGCTCTGAGACCTTGAAGTAGTAGTTCCCCTTGCTCTGCAAGGGCCGTGGCTTTTGTGGAGCGATGGATAACGATGCTTCGAGGGTGACTGTTGTCGATGTGTGCAGAGGGTCCCTGGTTCGAGCCCAGGTAGGGGCGAGGAGAGGGACGGAAGGTAAACTGTTACACACACACACACATGCAGACACACACACGCAGACACACACATATGCAGTCAGTCACATATTGATGGCATTATTATGAGCGGAACATTCCTGCTGTGGCAGAGATCCAGATCTGACTGAGACTCATCAATCATATATACACACGCGTACTCCTGGGAGACATGTCTGGGGCCGCTGGCTGCTGGGTCGCAGGTGTGGAGACTGAGGTAGAAAGTGGGAATTATTCCTCTCTTTCCTCTTTAAAGAGAAACAGCTCCCCCTCCCTCCCTCCCTCCCTCTGCGTTGAATACGCTCTATTTCCATCCACATTTCCTTCAGCTAATTTGAACATCACACTTCAAACGCTCACACACACATCTCCCTCTCACACTCTCACTACCCTCTCTCTCTCTCTCTCTCTCTCTCTCTCTCTCTCTCTCTCTGTCTCTCTCTCTCTCTCTCTCTCTCTCTCTCTCTCTCTCTCTCTCTCTCTCTCACACACACACACACTCTCTCTCTCTCTCTCTCTCTCTCTCTCTCTCTCACTCTCTCTCTCTCTCTCTCTCTCTCTCTCTCTCTCTCTCTCTCTCTCTCTCTCTCTCACACACACACTCTCCTCTCTCTCTCTCTCTCTCTCTCTCTCTCTCTCTCTCTCTCTCTCTCTCTCTCACACACACACACTCTCTCTCTCTCTCTCTCTCTCTCTCTCTGTCTCTCTCTCTCTCTCTCTCTCTCTCTCTCTCTCTCTCTCTCTCTCTCTCTCACACACACACACTCTCCTCTCTCTCTCTCTCTCTCTCTCTCTCTCTCACTCTCTCTCTCTGTCACACTCACACATACACCCACACTCACACTCACACTCATACGCACACATACACACACGCGTAGACACACACATTCTTACCCTCTCCATCTCAAGTCTCTCAATAGGCCAAGAAGAGAATGTTGGCTATTATCACTACAGACTCTAGTATCACTACAGACTCTAGTATCACTACAGACTCTATTATCACTGCAGACCCTATTATCACTGCAGACTCTAGTATCACTACAGACCCTATTATCACTGCAGACTCTAGTATCACTACAGACCCTATTATCACTGCAGACTCTAGTATCACTACAGACCCTATTATCACTGCAGACTCTAGTATCACTACAGACCCTATTATCACTGCAGACTCTATTATCACTGTAGACCTTATTATCACTGCAGACTCTATTATCACTGCAGACTCTATTATCACTGCAGACCCTATTATCACTGCAGACTCTAGTATCACTACAGACCCTATTATCACTGCAGACTCTAGTATCACTACAGACCCTATTATCACTGCAGACTCTAGTATCACTACAGACCCTATTATCACTGCAGACTCTAGTATCACTACAGACCCTATTATCACTGCAGACTCTAGTATCACTGCAGACTCTATTATCACTGCAGACTCTAGTATCACTACAGACTCTAGTATCACTACAGACTCTAGTATCACTGCAGACTATATTATCACTGCAGACTCTAGTATCACTGTAGACCTTATTATCACTGCAGACTCTATTATCACTGCAGACTCTAGCATCACTGCAGACTCTATTATCACTGCAGACTCTAGTATCACTACAGACTCTAGTATCACTACAGACCCTATTATCACTGCAGACTCTAGTATCACTACAGACTCTATTATCACTGCAGACTCTAGTATCACTACAGACTCTAGTATCACTGCAGACTCTATTATCACTGCAGACTCTAGTATCACTGCAGACCCTATTATAACTACAGACCCTATTATCACTGCAGACTCTAGTATCACTACAGACCCTATTATCACTGCAGACTCTAGTATCACTGCAGACTCTAGTATCACTACAGACCCTATTATCACTGCAGACTCTAGTATCACTACAGACCCTATTATCACTGCAGACTCAAGTATCACTGCCGACCCTATTATCACTGCAGACTCTAGTATCACTGCAGACCCTATTATCACTGCAACCTCTAGTATCACTGCAGACCCTATTATCACTGCAGACTCTAGTATCACTGCAGACCCTATTATCACTGCAAACTCTAGTATCACTGCAGACCCTATTATCACTGCAGACTCTATTATCACTGCAGACTCTAGAATCACTGCAGACCATATTATCAATGTCTACTCTATTATCACTGTAGACTACATGTTCACTGCAGACCCTATTATCACTGCAGACTCTAGAATCACTGCAGACCATATTATCAATGTCTACTCTATTATCACTGCAGTCTCTATTATCACTGTAGACTACATGTTCACTGCAGACCTTATTGTCAATGCAGGCCCTAAAAAATGCCTACTCTATTGTCACTGTAGACCTTATTATCACTGCAGTCTCTATTATCACTGCATACTCTATTATCACTGCATACTCTATTATCACTGCATACTCTATTATCACTGCATACCTTATTATCACTGAAGTCTCTATTATCACTGCATACTCTATTATCACTGCAGTCTCTATTATCATTGCATACTCTATTATCACTGCAGTCTCTATTATCATTGCATACTCTATTATCACTGCAGACCCTATTATCACTGCAGACTCTATTATCACTGCAGTCTCTATTATCACTGCATACGCTATTATCATGGCAGACCGTATTATCACTTCAGTGTCTATTATCACTGCATACACTATTATCACTGCAGTCTCTATTATCATTGCATACTCTATTATCACTGCAGACCCTATTATCTCTGTAGACCTTATTATCACTGTAGACTACATGTTCACTGCAGACCTTATTGTCAATGCAGGCCCTAATATATTGCCTACTCTATTATCACTGTAGACCTTATTATCACTGCAGTCTCTATTATCACTGCATACTCTATTATCACTGCATACTCTATTATCACTGTATACTCTATTATCACTGCATACCTTATTATCACTGCAGTCTCTATTATCACTGCATACTCTATTATCACTGCAGTCTCTATTATCACTGCATACTCTATTATCACTGCAGTCTCTATTATCATTGCATACTCTATTATCACTGCAGTCTCTATTATCATTGCATACTCTATTATCACTGCAGACCCTATTATCACTGCAGACTCTATTATCACTGCAGTCTCTATTATCACTGCATACGCTATTATCATGGCAGACCGTATTATCACTTCTGTCTCTATTATCACTGCATACACTATTATCACTGCAGTCTCTATTATCATTGCATACTCTATTATCACTGCAGACCCTATTATCTCTGTAGACCTTATTATCACTGTAGACTACATGTTCACTGCAAACCTTATTGTCAATGCAGGCCCTACTAACAATGCAAACTCTATTGTCACTGCAGAACATATTATCACTGTAGACCTTATTATCAATTCATAAACTTTATCACTGGAGACCCTATTATCACTGCATACTCTATTATCACTGCATACTCTATTATCACTGCAGACCCTATTATCACTGCAGACTCTATTATCACTGCAGTCTCTATCATCACTGCATACGCTATTATCATGGCAGACCGTATTATCACTTCTGTCTCTATTATCACTGCATACACTATTATCACTGCAGTCTCTATTATCATTGCATACTCTATTATCACTGCAGACCCTATTATCTCTGTAGACCTTATTATCACTGTAGACTACATGTTCACTGCATACCTTATTGTCAATGCAGGCCCTATTAACAATGCAAACTCTATTGTCACTGCAGAACATATTATCACTGTAGACCTTATTATCAATTCATACACTTTATCACTGGAGACCCTATTATCACTGCATACTCTATTATCACTGCATACTCTATTATCACTGCAGACCCTATTATCACTGCAGACTCTATTATCACTGCAGTCTCTATTATCACTGCATACACTATTATCATGGCAGACCATATTATCACTTCTGTCTCTATTATCACTGCATACACTATTATCACTGCAGTCTCTATTATCATTGCATACTCTATTATCACTGCAGACCCTATTATCTCTGTAGACCTTATTATCACTGTAGACTACATGTTCACTGCATACCTTATTGTCAATGCAGGCCCTATTAACAATGCAAACTCTATTGTCACTGCAGAACATGTTATCACTGTAGACCTTATTATCAATTCATACACTTTATCACTGGAGGCCCTATTATCACTGCATACTCTATTATCACTGCATACTCTATTATCACTGCATACTCTATTATCACTGCATACTTTATTATCACTACAGACTCTATTATCACTGCATACTCTATTATCACTGCATACTCTATTATCACTGCATACTTTATTATCACTACAGACTCTATTATCACTGCATACTCTATTATCACTGCATACTCTATTATCACTGCATACTTTATTATCACTGCAGACCCTATTATCACTGCAGACCATTTTATCACTGCAGACCCTATTATCACTGCAGACCATTTTATCACTGCAGAACATTGTCACTGCATACTCTATTATCACTGCAGACCCACAACATGGCTCCAAGTGCACCATTTTCCAGTTACATTATGATGCCTTGGAGCCCCTAGTCCCATATCTGTGTGTGTGTGTACGTGTGTGTTTGTTTCTGTGTGTGTGTGTGTGTGTGTGTGTGTGTGTGTGTACGTGTGTGTTTGTTTCTGTGTGTGTGTGTGTTTGTGTGTGTGTGTGTGTGTGTGTGTGTGTGTGTGTGTGTGTGTGTGTGTGTGTGTGTGTGTGTGTGTGTGTGTGTGTGTGTGTGTGTGTGTGTGAGAGTGAGTGTGTGTGTGTGTGTGTGTGTGTGTGTGTGTGTGTGTGTGTGTGTGTGTGTGTGTGTGTGTGTGTGAACTCACTCTGAAAGATGAATCGTTGTTTCAATAGTCAGGCTGAAATGTCTATGGAATCTCAATAAAGGTCTTAATTATAAGGTGAGTTGCTGCTGTTGACTGTAGAAAGCCTTCCTCTTTATTATATCAATTAAAGAGGACACATCAAACCTGCTGATTTCATTAAGGGGTGGGGTTTGGGGGTTGTGTATGTTTCTATGCATGTGATGGTTGTTTGTGACATGGTTGCTTGTTTCACACACAATGTGTTACCATCTCCATGACATTGTGTGTGTTGTCTTGAGTATTCAGACTCCAGGAAGTCTATAGTGACAGATAGTGACAGATAGTGACTTATGAACAGATGATAAACTACACATGCTGAGCTGCTGATATTAACACACTGTATTAGCCATAAAGCTCCTTCTTCATGCCCCCTGAACACATCTCAGGTCTGTTGGAGAGACTTTCTTTGCAGCACTGCACATCGCTTTGGGGTAACATTGTTACCACGGCAACTGGTTTTCTCCCGCACGCAAGCTGACATCACTCAGACAGCAGCGGAACATAGAGCACAGGGGGGTAATGAATATTCATGAAGGAAGGCCAGGGACCTGTTCCATTCTGGTGAACACACACACACACACACACACACACACACACACACACACACACACACACACACACACACACACACACACACACACACACACACACACACACACACACACACACACACACACACACACTGAAGGGCAGGGATTCGTAACATCCCAGAGAGCACATGCTCATCTCACGCCTCACTGATCACATTCTATTCACACAGAGCATACTCAGAAGACTACTCACTCACTCACACCACACACACACACACACCACACACACACACTCACTCACTCACTCACTCACTCACTCACTCACTCACTCACTCACTCACTCACTCACTCACTCACTCACTCACTCACAGCAATTGATATACTAAAACTACAGATGTAGAAATTAAACATAATATATTTGTGTCTCACTTCTTAAAAAAAGCAATAACAAGTATTTGAACAGTAATGGTTGTTTGAGGCTACGTGTTACTGAAGTTGGTTAAGTATGACAAAACTTATTTAACTACCAGCTTGCTCTCACAACTTACAGCAAACTACCCACTGGTTGAATCAACGTTGTTTCCATCTGACTTCAACATGGAAAAATGATTGGATTTTCTAAAAGTCCTCAGGGAATCTTTCATTCACTTTGAACATACATCCAGTGGCATGGTGAATTTGTTGTTGTTGATTTCCCGTTACGTTAGTTGACAACTCAGCCAGATGTGAATCCAGACTAGAATTTGAAGTGACATCTGCGCCCAGTGGGTACACATCAGCAGGAAGTGTTTTAACCAACTGTTCTGTAGTCGTTATGGTTCTGTCCTAAATGGAACACTATGGGCCCTGGACATACAGTATCTAGTGCACTTCATAGGAAACAGGATGCCATTTGAGACACAGATTATAACAGCTGGACTGCTGTGTGTGTACTTGTTAAAGCTTGGTTTGACATCACTATTAAACAATAAAACAGAGATGCTTCTCTCTATGACAGGAATCTGTGTGCAGTCTGCGACACACACACACACGCTCACTCACACACTCACTCACACACACACACGCACACAGAATGGAATGGACAGGACAGTGTGATTATGGTATAATATGGATAATACGATGAGGACTGAGGGCTGAGGGCTGAGGGCTGGTCATCATTACCTTCAAGAGAGCTCATTTCAGGGCCTCCCGAGTTACGCCAAGTCCTGTACTCTGGAGCGGGATCGATTTGGAGGTGGAGGGTCCGTCATGGTCTGGGGCGGTGTGTCATAACATCATTGGACTGAGCTTGTTGTCATTGCAGGCAATCTCAACGCTGTGAGTTACAGGGAAGACATCCCTCATGTGGTACCCATCCTGCAGGCTCATCCTGACATGACCCTCCAGCATGACAATGCCACCAGCCATACTGCTCGTTCTGTGCGTGATTTCCTGCAAGACGGGAATGTCAGTGTTCTGCCATGGCCAGCGATCTCAATCCCATTGAGCATGTCTGGGACCTGTTGGATTGGAGGGTGAGGGCTAGGGCCATTCCCATCAGAAATGTCCGGGAACTTGCAGGTGCCTTGGTGGAAGAGTGGGATAACATCTCACAGCAAGAACTGGCAAATCTGGTGCAGTCCATGAGGAGGAGATGCACTGCAGTACTTAATGCAGCTAGTGGCCACACCAGATACTGATTGTTACTTTTGACCCCCCTTTGTTCAGGGACACATTATTCCATTTCTGTTAGTCACATGTCTGTGGAACTTGTTCAGTTTATGTCTCAGTTGATGAATCTTGTTATGTTCATACAAATATTTACACATGTTAAGTTTGCTGAAAATAAACGCAGTTGACAGTGAGAGGACTTTTGTAATTGTTGGGGCATTCCAGATTAGAAGGGTAAATATTGTTTTTAAAGTAAAGAACTGTCAAAAAGCTTCCATCTCAACGTCTCAGGTTCCTTAGTTTAAAGTTACACACGGACCAGGACCTACTGTATAGGACCCCTACCTGAACCTTCTCTGTGGTACTGGTCAGTATTGTAGTTGACCCCTACCTGAACCTTCTCTGTGGTGCTGGTCAGTATTGTAGTTGACCCCTACCTGAACCTTCTCTGTGGTACTGGTCAGTATTGTAGTTGACCCCAACCTGAACCTTCTCTGTGGTACTGGTCAGTATTGTAGTTGACCCCAACCTGAACCTTCTCTGTGGTACTGGTCAGTATTGTAGTTGACCCCAACCTGAACCTTCTCTGTGGTACTGGTCAGTATTGTAGTTGACCCCAACCTGAACCTTCTCTGTGGTGCTGGTCAGTATTGTAGTTGACCCCAACCTGAACCTTCTCTGTGGTGCTGGTCAGTATTGTAGTTGACCCCAACCTGAACCTTCTCTGTGGTGCTGGTCAGTATTGTAGTTGACCCCTACCTGAACCTTCTATGTGGTACTGGTCGTGGTGTAGTTGACCCCTACCTGAACCTTCTCTGTGGTGCTGGTCAGTATTGTATTTGACCCCAACCTGAACCTTCTCTGTGGTACTGGTCAGTATTGTAGTTGACCCCTACCTGAACCTTCTCTGTGGTGCTGGTCAGTATTGTAGTTGACCCCAACCTGAACCTTCTCTGTGGTACTGGTCAGTATTGTAGTTGACCCCTACCTGAACCTTCTCTGTGGTACTGGTCAGTATTGTAGTTGACCCCTACCTGAACCTTCTCTGTGGTGCTGGTCAGTATTGTAGTTGACCCCTACCTGAACCTTCTCTGTGGTGCTGGTCAGTATTGTAGTTGACCCCAACCTGAACCTTCTCTGTGGTACTGGTCAGTATTGTAGTTGACCCCTACCTGAACCTTCTCTGTGGTGCTGGTCAGTATTGTAGTTGACCCCTACCTGAACCTTCTCTGTGGAACTGGTCGGTGGTGGTGTTGACCCCAACCTGATTGGTCGTGGTGTAGTTGACCCCAACCTGATTGGTTGTGGTGTAGTTGACCCCAACCTGATTGGTCGTGGTGTAGTTGAGGGTAAACACACTTAAATGCTGTTATTGCACCTATTGCGGAAAAATGCATTGAAAGTATAGGGAGCGTTACTATACTCACTGCGAACAACAATTAGGCTTTAGCCACCTATTGTTAGCACTACATCACTGCTGCTGGTGTCTAACAGCAGACTAAAATTAGCCCTGACAACCTCTACCAACCTTAACAACCTTTCCTAATGAGGCTGAGTGCTGTCCTGGCCTGGCCTGGCCTGGGTCGGACTGGGTTAATAGATCTCCTTAATGAGTCAGACTCTAGTCTGATAGTTGTGTGTCACAGTGTGTGTGTGTGTGTGTCAGAGAGAGAGAGAGAGAGAGAGAGAGAGAGAAAAACACTTAACCAGCCCTTGACCCCCCTTTCTAGCTCTGACTCTACTGACAGCTACATTATCAGGGAAAAATGTACTTTCTATGCCTGTCATATGTGGTTGTCCCACCTAGCTATTTTAAGATTAATGAAATAAAGTTTTACATTTTTGTATTAACCCCTCTTCAGCGGACAAATATATTTTACTACATATACATACATTTTACACATACATTTGACATATACATTTGACATACATGGTACTTTTATATAAAGCAGTCACATAACAATAATACTTTACCAAACATAAACTCTTTAATCCCACCTATCACCATAGACCTCAGCTCTTTAATCCCACCCCTCAGCCACTCTCAGCCCATCCCACCCCTCAGCCACTCTCAGCCCATCCCACCCCTCAGCCACTCTCAGCCCATCCCACCTATCACCATAGACCTCAGCTCTTTAATCCCACCTATCACCATAGACTTCAGCTCTTTAATCCCACCTATCACCATAGACCTCAGCTCTTTAATCCCACATATCACCATAGACTTCAGCTCTTTAATCCCACCTATCACCATAGGCCTCAGCTCTTTAATCCCACCCCTCAGCCACTCTCAGCCCATCCCACCCCTCAGCCACTCTCAGCCCATCCCACCCCTCAGCCACTCTCAGCCCATCCCACCTATCACCATAGACCTCAGCTCTTTAATCCCACCTATCACCATAGACCTCAGCTCTTTAATCCCACCTATCACCATAGACTTCAGCTCTTTAATCCCACCTATCACCATAGACCTCAGCTCTTTAATCCCACCTATCACCATAGACCTCAGCTCTTTAATCCCACCTATCACCATAGACCTCAACTCTTTAATCGCACCTATCACCATAGACCTCAGCTCTTTAATCCCACCCCTCAGCCACTCTCAGCCCATCCCACCCCTCAACCACTCTCAGCCCATCCCACCCCTCAGCCACTCTCAGCCCATCCCACCTATCACCATAGACCTCAGCTCTTTAATCCCACCTATCACCATAGACCTCAACTCTTTAATCCCACCTATCACCATAGACCTCAGCTCTTTAATCCCACCTATCACCATAGACCTCAACTCTTTAATCCCACCTATCACCATAGACCTCAACTCTTTAATCCCACCTATCACCATAGACCTCAGCTCTTTAATCCCACCCCTCAGCCTCAAAAAGTTCCTCTTCTGTAAATTGGCCTTCACACAGGTCTTTCTGTAAATGTGTTAATTTTACATTATTATCAGGAAAGAAATCCTTACCGTTCACATCCTTACCGGCCATACAAACAAACAACACAACAGAATGTATGGCCATACAAACAAACAACACAACAGAATGTATGGCCATACAAACAAACAACACAACAGAATGTATGGCCATACAAACAAACAACCAAACAGAATGTATGGCCATACAAACAAACAACACAACAGACTGTATGGCCATACAAACAAACAACACAACAGAATGTATGGCCATGTAAACAAACAAACATATGGCCATACAAACAAACAACACAACAGAATGTATGGCCATACAAACAAACAACACAACAGAATGTATGGCCAAGTAAACAAACAACACAACAGAATGTATGGTCATGTAAACAAACAACACAACAGAATGTATGGCCATGTAAACAAACAGCACAACAGAA